>NC_062273.1:21149179-21449179 GCF_916048215.2 Malus sylvestris | reverse complement strand
GTTGTATTTCCAAAAGCCGGTGAGGACGCAGCACCAAAGGTTGTGGAGGGAGGAAAAGGTGAAGAAGCTTGAGCTGCGCCAAATACACCAGTTGAAGTTCCTCCAAACATGGTACTCCCTGTTTGCGCACCAAATGGGGTTGTACTACCAAAAGGCTTAGGGGCAAAAGGATTGTTATTTGTGCTGCTGGTCTGCCCAAATACCGATTGGGACCCAAACGGGCTGCTAGATGACTGTCCAAAAGCTGTTAACCAAATCCCACAAATTAGATTATTTTCACAACGAAAAAAATTACCAAGCCCGTATATTTATCAGACAATCAAACAGCATAAACAGAAGACCAGATAACATTGCCCAAACCGCTAATAAATGGATGTCATATTCATTTTACAACGAAACAAACAGGAAGTGTATCGACATCTTCCCAAAACTCGACATATGATTGAGAGAAAACCCAGAAACCAATTACTCGTGTCGGAACGAATTCAAATATATTGAATGCAGTAAGAAGGATGAAACAAAATCTGACTCCAAGGATCAAGTAAAAGACAGAGACAAAGAAGCTTACGATTAGAAGAACCGAACATTTTCTCTTACTATTCGGCAATCAAAACCAGAGCTATTTTCTCGATCTCGGGCTGTAAAGCATACAGAACACAAAGTTAACACAAATATACAGCACAAGACATATATTTAACAAAGCATCGAGGATTTAATAACACAAGAAATCCCTAAAACACGAATCGAACTAAACGCAAACGACAGCGTTAACGCATTAAATCCGGCATTAAATGCAATCGTAAACCTAATCACCAGAAGAAAACCGAGGATTAGGGTTTTCAAAGTACCTGAAGGTGAGCGAAAGTAGGGATTTCGAAGGCGGAAGCGTCGGCCGTCGATCTGAACTCGACGGAGGTTGTGAGTTTCGAGATCGGAGGCGGCGGAAGGCGACGGAGAGAGGGCGAGGGAGGAGGGCTTGGAGTCGCGGAAGGGAAGAGGGCGAGTCGTTGCAACTTGCAACCTCCCGAAGTATCACAGTTGTCAGAAATGGGAGAAGGCGAAAGGTTTTTACACGAGTGGATGGGTGGGGAGGTGCGTGACGGGCGCGTCGCGTTAATAGTAATTTCGTGATCTTGGCGTGAAAAGTAAGCCGTAAAAAATAAAATATATAAGGAGAGAAGGAGGCATTTCGAACATGTCGTCCGATTTGCAGCGTCAAAAGTGGTCAAGTCGTGAATTACGGATAGGTAAAACTGAAACATATTTGCTTAATCTAGAACGGGTGAACTCCAAAGTTAGGAAAGAAAGTAGGTGCAATAACGTATCGTCTTCCCCGATATATTTACTTAATTGAAATGGTGAAATTGTGAATTAGATAATGAAGTTACTAAAGCTAATAAAAACAAATGAGTTGAGCGACAATACACATTGTTGTTAATAACATGTTTATTCATTTAGAATGGATGAAGTTGCGAGTCAAGAAAGAAAGTAATGTTGAATAAGAAAATGAATTAGAATGAATGTTTTGTATTCTTTAATCACATGTTAACTTATTTGAAATGAGCGAAGTCGTGAGTCAAGGAAGGGAAACAATAAATTAGAACATCTTTAGACTCTAATCGAAATCATTGAAGTCTCCTCCTGAATAGCTTCTAACATAGTCAAGTACAGCTACATTTCAGATTAAACACAACATAAAAATTTTCAGATCAGAGGGATGATCGAAATGTCCATATTGAAGATATGGTGCTCCTCCACCATAACTGGTCGACATCTGTGGCCCTGCAAAGTTTGGAGTAAACTGATGCATGACATCATTTGTTTTTCAGTCCAACTCTAAATGTTTATTAGAAAGTTCCAAATGTCAAAATATACAGTAGACAACTTGATATGTAAAATAAAGATACATCGACGAATCAAATAGGTTTGAGAAGGATTAAAGAGATGACAACTTTTGTCTTAGAAAGAAGGTCAACATTTTCCTATACCCCAAAAACCCTAATTCTGCAAGCCTCTTAGCCGTCAGCTCATGGTTCTAACTTGTGGTTGGCAGCTAGCCTGTCCACCCTCTTGAGAATCTTAGCTCTTCTCCCACTCTGCATCCTTCCTCTCCCACCATCTTCCCATGTGATAGCTTCCCTTTTTTTCCTTCCGACCCCTCGTTCCTCTGTTTCTTTACTTCTCCTTATCCTTCTAACTTCTCCCTCTCTTTTCCCTGTGTTATTTGGCTTCTGCATTCCCTTTTATTTGGGCTTTTAATTTCTGGTTTCCTTAACTTAACCTTCCTGAGCTTATCTCAGATCTTAGCTTTTATGTTCTTTTTTTACCTCCGATGTTTCTCCCCATCATCAATCCTCTATCGCCAACCTATGTTACTCTGCCCATCGTGTATCTATGTTCACGGCACACTTTGGTGTTGGGTAGTTGTTAAAGTGCGCTTAGCACTATTTGGTGGGATTATGGGAGTGTTTTTTTTTGCCGATGGCTTGCTCACCCCATTTTCCGTTCATGGAGTTTGTTCATGGGTTCTTGCTCTTGGTGGTAGTGATGGGTCGATGAAAGTGGCACATCTAGCGGGGTGGAGTTTGCATTTTTTCAAATCTAGAGTTTTTGTTGTTGTGGACTTGCTTGTTTTGGGCTTTTCGGTTGTAATTACTTTTAGGCTATGCTTATATTTGGATTGCCTTGGACTTTCTATTTCTTGTATTAGTTTCTTTATTAATGAAAGTTATCTGTTTGACCAAAAAGAAAAAAATGTCAACATTTGAAACCTTATCTTTTTCTTGTATTTTCTTTTTTCAAAAGAGGTGAGGTCTATGTCCCCCCCCCCCCTCCATTTTTCTTGTATTTTCTTTCTCAACATTTGAAACCTTAACCAGACTGATAAGAAATCTAACAAAAGATTGTTTAGATTGTTTTGTTATAAATTATATTTATTATGTCGTTATTCACATTCTGGGTCAATATGGAATATGTAAATAGTTGAAACTTTTTCTATGTAAATCCTAAGTTTACAAATAGGCATTCTAATAAAAAGGAAACATACTTTATTTCTCTTCCCCAATCTCTCTGTCTCGTTTCTCTCTTTTATGTCTTTCTCTATATTTTAGTTCCAACAAGTTATCAGCATGATAACGCTCTTAATTTTAAATTTCAGAAAAAGAAAGAAAAAAAAAAGAGAATGGCATGAATACAACAAAATCGAACTCCATATTACACGAGAGCAAATGTTATACATGTTGAAGAATCATGAATCACTCTCTCAAAACTCTAGCAGTGTCTAAGTTCTTTTTTTCAGGGTTATTTTTGTTTCAGTCCCTAATCAACCTAATTGTTAGAATGAACCCTTATTTGTTTAAATAGTTTGATCGAGGTCTCAAACATCATTTAAGGGATTTAACTCTTGCATTTATACATTAAATATCCCACAAATTGTAAAATTTAAACAAATTCAAATAATATTTTTACAATATAACAATTACTTAAAAATCAATAATAGAGTAATATTGTTCTTCACATAGTTCTAGCAAAAAAATAATGTACCCGTGTAATTATTAATATATTTTAAGAAATAACTATTGATATATTTTAGAACATAAAATAAATACATATAATTAGCATGGATACATTCACAAAAATAATATGGGTACATATTAGAATTCAAAATTAAGGGTACATATTAAAACTAAAAAGAATATTAGTACAAATTTAAAAAAGGGTACAAATTATAAATAGAAATATATGGAAAAAAAAAATACTAAAAGACATATTTGGAAATAATTAATAAGTTTTTCATTTTTAGATTGACATATATTGACTTGTAAATAATTTAAAATTCTAATAATGACATGGAGAAAAGTTAAGAGACTTTGATAAAAAGAAAAAAGAAAAATAAGAGATGGTAATCTAGTTTATCCTTTTTTTTTTAAATAAGGTAGGGGCTATGGATATATATATATATATATATATATATATATATATATATGTTTTTATGATTTGATATGTTTTTATAATAATATTATTATACGTATGGATTTTTCTAACGAATTGATTGTGTTGTTATACATATGTAATACTCCCTATTTAAAAAAAAAGTATATACCAAAGTTCTAAAAAACACTAGATGTTAGTCGGGCGGCAGGTTAGTGCCTAGCGCCTAGGCAGCTAGGCAGGGTCTGGACGGGCACCTAGGCGGATTTAGGTAAATTTCTTATATATTTTATGAATTAATTAAATTTACTATATCAAATGTAAATAATTATTGACTAATATGCTATTTCTTATGGAAGAACATACATGTGTAAATATTTTATGTACATATATGATATGCTTGCCTAGGAAAAAAACAAAATATTATCTAAATAATTTATAATTTATATAAGATTTACACACACACCACACACAATAAATATCCCAAACTTTTAAAAATATAAAAAGCCCACATAGTGGGTGGTTTTCATTATTAAAATCATCAAACCGTCCACCTCACCACTGCTCTTTCACATCACCCGTCCACCTTGGGTAGTTTTCATAATTAAAACCATCACAGTCCATGATTTTCATTATTAAAACCATCTGGCTTTGACCTTGGATTTGAGAGTCTGAGACCATCACATACTGAAATGTTTAAGTCCCTCTCTTCATTCTTCGCACTCTCTCTTCTCTCATCTTCACAGACGAGTTGCACTTCGCCGACAACATTTTTTCTTCCCTCATCTTCACAGAGACGAGCAGCAAAAATTCATCGGCAGTCTCTCTCTCTCTTCCCTCTTCACATAGACGAGCTACAGAAAATTTTCGGGGCTCTGCTGCTACGTATAAGATCGGAAGTTGTAGATCTTTTGCGAAAATTACAGCAAGTTTGGGATTTGCAGCGAGATTCAAACCGCCTAGACTGCTGCCTAGCACCACTTAGCCTGCCTCAGGTGCCTAGGCGGCCGCCTACGTCCTCCCCGTCTAACTGAACGTTTTGGTATAAATCGGGTCAGAGCTCCGCCGCCCAGCGCCTAGGCGCTGCTTAGATCGATTTTTAGAACACTGGTATATACAAATATGTGTGTGGGTAATTATTTTTAGGGTTAATCTCAGTTCATTATTATGAAGTTTTTTGGTTTTCAACATTTGGTACATGAAGTTTTTTTCATCCCAGTTTGGTACCTAAAGTCATAATTTTAGGACACTTTCATACATTCCTTAAGTTTTATATCAAAACCTCTGCTAACTGATGACGTGGCGTTCACGTGGATAATGACTAGGCACCACATGAGAGATGGAAGGCTTTGAAAAATTGGGAGTTGGGGGTGAGAGGGTTAGAAGAATTCCCGGCGGCACCGACACGGGCATTTGGTGGCTCCCCTGTTTCGGTGCTTCATTTATTCTCTCTCCTTGATGGCTTGTGAACCAGAGCTGCTCTGAATCAGATTTAGGATTTGTGTTGCTCAGATTTTGGGGATTCGGATTTTTGCAAAGGGTGGAGGTGAAGAGGGTGGGGGAGAGAGAATGGAGGGGAGGTGAAGAGGGTGGAGGTGGGTCAGTTATATTGGGTGGGTGCAGAGGAGAGAAGGGAGGGAGCAGGGGTAAGGTGAGGTAGGAGAGGTAGGTGTGTAGGTTACAGAGGAGAGAAATGAGGGTAGGAGAAGGGTTGGTTCCAAAAAAAAAAATTAATTTTTTAGTATTTTAATTTTTTTTAATGTAATATTCACGTAAGCCCATACTAACACCTGGTGCCCAGTCATTCCCCACGTGGGCGTCACGTCATTTGTTAATGGAGGTTCTGACGAAAAACTTAACAGATGTATAAAAGTTTCCCATAATTATGACTTTAGGTACCAGATTGGGACGAAAAAAGTTCATGTACCAAATGTTGAAAATCAAGAAATTTCAAGGTAGTAAACAGAGATTAACCCTTATTTTTATTTCAAACATAATGATTTTATTGGATTTCTTTTATATACAATATGTACAAGAACTCATATTTTGACATGTAAGTTTGTAAGGACTCTTTCACTACAAAAATATATTTTTGTCTAGCTAGTACTTTTATACTTAACATCTAATTATAAATTGTAACACAATATGCATTAAGTTGGTAGCTTCACGTAGATTAGATTGTTTTGTTTGGCTTTTCATTGATTGGAGCTTTTATTTCACTACCATTTGGCTTGCCTATTTCTTTCTAGACTTACCAATGTGTTTTGATCCAACAAGCTTACCTTCAGATAAACATTTATGTGGCCTTTGATGTTTGCATCCATCTTGTATGATCAATGGCGGAGGCAGAAATTATTCGGTTGGTGGGTTAAGCTAAAATTATTACTACGAAATCAAATGCTTAATTTTTTTTTTTTGTTGCCTACATAAAGCTATATAATAATAAACCTGAAAGTAATAATTTGAAGTAAGAAATTTATAGTTTGTTTTCTAGGCTTCTAGCCTTCAAATTTTCAAATGAATAAAATGAGGAACCACGAGTGGTATACTAGTTTTAATTTATTACTATTAAATTATAGTATTGATTAAAGTGATGAGTGTTTATTTAGCATCTATTAACTCTCTTTTTTCTCTAAGATTCAGACCTTTCATTTTCTAGGTAAGATACGTCAAATAAAAATTATAAAATAGCCCAACTAATTAGTATTCTTAAGCTTAAAAACTAAAACTCTCCCTTTTATAGCCCACCGAGGCCTTGTACTTGGCTCCGCCGGTGTGCATGATATTCATTTGTTCATGATTAACTTGACACTTGTTGCCTAGCCATTGATATCATTATTAATTATTAGAACAACACATGTTTCTTTGCCACTTGAACACTTATCATTGTTAATGATTAGGACAACACTTGTTGCTTTGTTATTGGAACACATTTAATGGCTAATGATTGGCACAACACTTGGTTTCTTTCTATTGGCACACTTGGGAGCTTTCTCCTCATACTAGATGAGAATGAAGATGTCAAAAAAGAAGGAGCAAGAACCAACGAAAGGGACATGAAGAAAAGAGAGAGGAAGAAGAAAACAAAAGAAGGAACAACTCCAACAAGAAAGCCATTCTCCCTTTCATATTACCTTCTTATCTTTCTTTTACATGTTGTTAGGGCTTTAAGCTATCTTTCATTGTATTTGTAAATCCCTCATATATAGTGAAATACAATGAAAGCAAACTCAAGTGGATGTAGTCGATTTGACGAACCACTTAAATACTGTGTGTTTATGTGAATGAGTGTGTTATCAAGTTCCTATAAAACACCATTATCCAACTTCATGAAGCACCATCAAATTTTCGTCTACATTTCTCTAAGAACCTGCAAAAGAAATCAAAGGCAAATCCTAGACCTTACCCAACAAATCTCTCCACCAAACTCACCATCATTTTCACCTATCAAAAGAAAGATATCCAAAAACTAGAAATTCGTCCCGCCTATTTAATTGACCAAAACACCATAGTCCGAAGCTTATATTAAAGTACTTCCTTCATGAAAGTTGTTCGCATGTCTCTCTATCATGACACATCCAAATTTCAGAAAATTCCAATGGTGAGATCGACCCATATGTTTGAAATACCAACCTAGTCACCAATTCCACATAAAATTGGACAGCCATGTTATGAGTACCATAACCCCATTTTTTGTAGCTCCGATTGAAACACTTCCCTCACAAAAGTTTTTCCTTGTCATCCTTTCTATAACGTATCTAAAATTCACGACAATCCAATCTATCTACTGACTTGTAGGTTAGTTTGAGCGGTTGATGTACATTTGAGCTAGCCCTCTTGGCCAACCTCTTTGCATGACCAACATTTCCAATTTCTGTTGCCCAGTTTCATGGAAGTTTTTTAGAAATTCGACTGCTATTGCATATGTAGAATTTCAGCTACTTTAAAGAAGAGAAAAAGACACACCCCAATCCTAGAATCAAGGCGTGCTGGCCGTCACATGAGTGTGACGTAACCAAAAGTGCGACGCGGAAGCAAAAGATAAGAGAAATACGAATAAACACAAACCAAATACTAGCAATAATATCCAACTAGCATGCGAGAGTAAGTTTAAGTGTAAAACACACAAATTCAGAGCATAAATACTAGGTGCAGTCAAGTAGGACCATAATTAAGTTACAACACCTGCAGGTGAGTCCTACATTTATGTAGCCTGTCAGTACGCCGAGGGGATCCTTGTGGGCCACCAACGCTGATATCTAGACCTGGAGGGGCGCAAAACAAAATTGAGTGGGTCAGTAAAACCAAAGTTTTCCAAAACATTTCATTTAAAACAATTCTAACCCCTTACTGTAAAACCTGTATACTTTTCCAGAAAATAACATAATAGCATACTATTTGTTCAAATCTCTCAAAACATTAATCTTTATCAAAATCCAGCAAGTATGGCATGCTATAAATGTCAATGACAGAATATGGATGCATCAATATAACATGTGACATAATGAATCAACCGGAGACCTTGCAGTTGGTCCTGTACGGTTAATTCTATAGCTCAATATCCAACCCAGCTGGAGTCACCACGGTGACCTGTACGGCGTTACTCTGCACATAAGTCGGAACTACCTGAAGTAGTCTGTACGACAAGAAAGGTGTAAGAATACGCTCTAGTGTTTCTCTCATCAATCATCTGCGCGCATAATCTAAGGTCACCTACCAGTCGGAACCACCTCTAGTGATCTGTACGACTAGCATGTCGGAACCCTCTCATGGTCTGTACGACATGCATCTACTTGGATCCAAGGTGAGCGTGCGGTGCGGTGAATACTATAAGCACTAACACCAGGGGTGCAGGTTATGAGCTCTCAACATAATTCACATTATCAACAATTCACATGATTAACATGAAACTCACCTGTGCGTCCACAGCACCAATTCACATATATATATGCATCAATTATCAATTCATATATCTCATAATATGCATGCATGGCATTTTAAAATGTACTTTCATTTAAACTCAATTTTATATAGGTATAAACAGAAATACTGCCCACTCACTGATAAGTTGAAGGGTCGTAACCCCCGTGAAGTCCCTGGATGCGCTCGTCCTCGGGATAGGTATCGCCTATATGCGAAACAACTAAAATAACGTTATTTAAAGCACATAACCGACAATTCGTAATAACTTCTCATACGGTGCTCAATTTGGGTATATGAATATACAACAGTGACCTACTCGACGTCACGGACGTCAAAGTATTTTTAGAAAAAAATTTCGAGACCGCACGCGCCCCCAAGCGCCGGGATGGGCACGGGTCCACACGCCCCCACGCGCATCACGCCTAACCTCCAGTCGCCGGACTGGTTCGCCGGTCGCCGGAAAACTGGGGATTTTTCAATCTCCTTGTTCTCTGTCATTTCTCAACCATTTTTCACGTATTTTATATCAAAATGAAGCCCTAAGCATGTAGATTCACGTTACACTACTTTAAGGCTATAAAAACTACGAAATCTCACCGGATAAATTCCAAGAAAATCGGCCAACTTTGAACTCAACGATCCCGATGTCCAAAACCTTCAAACTAAGTACTCCAAGCTTCCTTAGGACCTCACTAAGCTCACTATAAGCTTAGAATTTCCTGAAAATCAACACATCACGAATGCATTAACAGTACTCAAATCGGACCTCGGTTTTTCAACGTGATTTCTAAGGTTTCCCGTTCTAAAACTAGTACCAAACGACTCAGGAGATTGAAAGGATGAAGAATCTTACATTTTTGGCGTCGATCCGTGAAGGTTCGAGGGTTTGGTGCTTTGTCCGTACGTTTTCGAGAGGGAGAGAGTGAGACTAAAACGGAGAGGAGAGAGAGAGAGCACGGGGGAGGGAGAGAGAGAGGTTTGACCCGTGTGTATGTGTGTGTGGTCCATCCCAAAACCAGTCCAACTTCATTCCCTAACCACACAAATTTACAACCCAAATTTGTAATCCAACTTAAATAATTTTTCAAAGCTTATGAAATATGTATGTAGACCAATAATGTGTCACACACACATACCTTAGTAACCGCTAAGGCTAATCCCGTCATTTCACGTCTTCGATAAATAAAATGCCGGGACGGGCTGTGACAATCTACCATCCTTATAGAATTTCATCCTCGAAATTCATACAACCAATCAACCACTTAATACTCATAAAACAACCTCGGATACATCTCTCTCATTCGATCTTCTGTCTCCCAAGTAGCTTCTTCTACTGAGTAGTTCCTCCATAATACTTTTACCAAGCTCACTGTCTTATTCCTTAGAACCTTGTCTTTCCAATCCAAGATAGTCACTGGTTTTTCATCATACGTCAAATCCGGATTAATCTCCAAAGGTTGAGGAGGAATCACATGTGAAGGATCTGAAACATAATATCGAAGCATCGAGATATGAAACACATTATGTACCTTAGATAGCTCTGAAGGCAACTCCAACCTGTAAACAACTTCACCAATCCTCTCAGTGATCTCATAAGGTCCTATGTACCTAGGACTTAGCTTGCCCTTCTTTCCAAACCGCACTACACCTCTCCAAGGTGACAATTTCCAGAATACCAAATTACCCACATCATAAACTCGATCAGTAGCATGTCTATCTGCTAAACTCTTTTGTCGATCCTGGACCGCTTTCAGTTAGACTTAATCACCTGAACATTTTGAGTAGTCTCATCTACAATCTCTGGGCCCTCAAGCACTCTTTCGACAACCTCTGACCAACACAATGGCGTACGACAAGCTCTATCATAAAGTGCCTCAAATGGTGACATACCAATGCTCGAATGAAAACTATTATTGTAGGCAAATTCCATCAAGTCTAGGCGATCATGCCAAGAATCACCAAACTGTAACACTGAAGATCTCAGCATATCCTCTAACGTCTGAATAATCATATCTGATTGCCCATCGATTTGAGGATGATAAGCAGTGCTATAAAGCAATTTCGTACCAAGAGCTTCCTGAAAAGCTACCAAAAACTTAGAAGTAAATCTTGGATCTCGATCAGAAATAATATTCACTGGAACTCCGTGATACTTCACAATCTTCGTGATGAACAACTTAGCCAATTTATTCAGATGATACTTTTCCCTCACTGGAATGAAGTGTGCTGACTTAGTAAGCCGATCTACAATCACCAAAACACCATCAAATCCATTTCGTGTACGAGGAAGCTTATACACGAAATCCATAGTTATATTTTCCCATTTCCATTGAGGAACAGGAAGTGGTTGCATCCGACCAAAAAGCTTCTTTCTTTCAGCTTTAATTTGCTGACAAACAATACACCTACTTATATATTCTGCAATCTCCCTCTTCATACCCGGCCAATAATAAAATGGTTGAATGGTATGGTACATCTTAGTCCTTCCTGGATGCATCGCATAAGCTGAACAATGTGCTTCATTTAAAATTTCCTTCTTTAATTCCTCATTATTCAGCACATACATTCTGTTCTCTTGCATAAGCATGTCATCTGATTCTCGAATTCTAAGGTCTTTTTTTTTTCCTTCATTTCTTAATTGGATCATTTCTTGGATCTCTTCATCAACCATTTGAGCTTCAAGTACTCGATCAACCAAAACTGGCCTGACTTGGAAACTAGCAAGAAAAGCTTCTCTTCATTCTTCTAACTCCAACCTTACTCCAGTAGCTCTCAAATCTGCAAGAAGAGGAACACGACAAGTATACAAAGCATTGAGTCGACCTTAAGGTTTCCTACTCAGTGCATCAGCTACCACATTTGCACGACCCAGATGATACTCAATAGTGCAGTCATAATCACTTAGTAACTTCATCCACCTTCTTTGATGAAGATTAAGATCATGCTAAGTGAAAAGATATTGAAGACTATTATGGTCTGTGAAGATCTTACACTTCTCACCATAGAGATAATGCCTCCAAATTTTTAAAGCAAAGACAATGGCTGCCAACTCAAGATCGTGAGTAGGATAATTCCTTTCATGAATCTTCAATTGTCGAGAAGCATAGGCAATCACTATATTATGCAGCATCAAAACACATCCCAAACCATTCAAAGAAGCATCACTAGAAATCTCAAAGTTACCGCTATCATCAGGAAGTACCAATATTGGAGCATGAGTGAGGCAATATTTCAACTGCTGGAAGCTTTGCTCACAATTCTCGTCCCACTCAAACTTAACATCCTTCCTGGTTAACTTCGTTAGTGGCAAGGCAATCATAGAAAAATCTTGAACAAACCGTCGATAATAACCTGCTAGCCCCAGAAAACTCCGTACCTCAGTGACGGTTCGTGGTTGTTCCCAATTCTCCACTGCTGCTATCTTCTGAGGATCTACTTGAATTCCTTGTGCTGATACTACATGCCCCAAAAAATGCCACTTGATTAAACCAAAACTGACATTTACTGAACTTGGCATACAACTGATGCTCCCTCAATTTCTTTAATACCAAGTTAAGATGTCGAATATGATCTGCTTTAGACTTAGAGTATACCAGAATATCATCAATAAAAACAATGACAAATCTATCAAGATATTGCTGGAATACCTCATTCATTAGCCTCATGAAAGCTGCAGGTGCGTTAGTCAATCCAAATGGCATCACCAAAAACTCATAATGCCCATAACGGGTCCTAAAAGCCGTGTTAGGTACATCATCATCTTTAATCTTCAACTGATAATAACCAGATCTCAAATCAATCTTAGAGAACACACACGCACCTTTAAGCTGATCAAACAAATCATCGATACGAGGCAAGGGATAACGGTTCTTAATCGTTACCCGGTTCAATTGCCTGTAATCAATACATAATCTCAAAGTTCCATATTTTTTTCTCACAAACAACACTGGAGCTCCCCAAGGTGAAGTACTAGGTTGAATGAAACCTTTATCAGTTAATTCTTGCAACTGAATTTTCAACTCTCTCAATTCTGCTGGAGCCATTCTATATGGAGTCAAAGATATAGGATCCGTACCTGGAAGCAAATCAATAGAAAACTCCACATCTCTGTCTGGCGGCAATCCAGGCAAATCGTCTGGAAATACATCAGGATAGTGCCTGAATACTCCAACTTCCTCCACACTGCTAGGAACAACATCATTTAACACCACATGTGCTAAGTATCCTTGACAACCTTTTGATAACAATTTATTTGCTCTCATGGCAGAAATAACACCATGTCTCACCTCACTGCTTTCACCCACAAAAGTAACCTCTAGTAGTCCAGGACGATGAAAAGTAACTGACTTCTCGTAACAATCTATATGGGCACGATTATAATGCAACCAATATGCCCCTAAAATCACATCAAAGTCCACAATATCTAACGGGATAAGATTAGCTGGCATAACCACACCATCTACCATCACTGGACACCTTGGGTAAACACTATCAACATAACATTTGTCCCCTCTAGGCATAGCAAACTCTAAATCAAATCCTAAAGGTGTAGGGTGAGGTTGAGTCCTTTAAGCAAACGTATGAGAAATCACAGAATGTGTAGCACCACAATCAATCAAAACTCTAGCAAAGTGACCAAGGATATTTAACGTACCCATAATCAAGTCCGGATGATTATGAGCATCTTGCAGTGAGATGTGATTAACACGTCCCTGTGCTTGCTGTCGTCCATCACGACCTCTGTTGCCTTGGTTACCTCACCCCTGAGAAGTACGTCTCTGTCCTGACTGACTAGACTACCTAGGCAGTCATGCACTGCTAGCAGCAACTTCTCCCTGTCGGGGCTGACCTCCCTGATGCCACTGAGATCCACTAGCTGGGACGGAAGAATAAGAAGTATAACCTCCAGGGTCTTGGGAATACCCAGTCTGAGAATAAGGATCCTGGGGATACTGATACTGTCCAGAAGCATAGGGAGCAGTATCACCCTGGTAGTGATAAGCACCACCACGACCCGTCTGACCATAACTGCCTGATCCAAAATTCTGCTGAATCGGCGCTGGAGGTGGCATAGTAGACTGCTGAGATCTCTGCTGACTCTGGGGACACTGGGCAGCCCTATGTCTCATTTGTCCATAAGTGTAGCAAGCACCACCACTTCTCCTACACTCTCCATGATGTCTGAAATTACAACGACGGCACAACGGAGCACCAGAACCACCAGCACCACCAAAATCTCTTTGTCTCTAAAACCTGGGTCCACCAGCAAATCTTCCACCTCTCCTCGGGCTTGTGACACTAAATCCTCCACTGGAAGAACTCGAGCTTGCTCCACTTTTCTTGAAATTCTGTGTCTTACGGGGTCCCTGAGTAGAGATACCTTTACCCCTTTCATCTTTCTTCTGATTATCATTCTTATCTTCATCATCTTCACTGTTACTAGGAAGGTTGTCGGAATCTTCCATCCGAACCAAAATCTCATAAAACTCATGATAATCGGTGTAAGGAAGCGCACTAGCAAAAGTCCGCCATTTCTTCTTAGTTCCCAACTTAAAACGACGAAGCATCTCTGCCTAATTACCAGCTGTATTAGGATCATAACGAGATAAGTCTATAAATTTCCTGTAATACTCATGCGCCAACATATCCTTTTGCTTCAGATGAGTAAACTCCTGTTTCTTACGATCAATGTACTCCGGCGGAACAAATTTTTTCATAAAATGTTCTTTGAATACTTCCCAGTCAGCTGCCATCTCAAGCGACATAAACTTAGTCTGATTAACCCACCAAGCTGCTGGTTCTCGTCCTAAAAACCAAGTAGTGGTCTCCACCCATCTATTAGTAGGAAGATTCCCTTGGCTCTTCATCACTTGGAAAGTCTTCTCAATATGGTCTAACCACTTTTCTGCCCCTTCATGACCCTCATTACCCATGAAACGGTCCAATTTCATATTATACATAGTCTCCAGGGGTGTTCTCTGAGGAGGAGGAGGAGGACGGATTGCATTCTAAAAGGCATGGGCCATTGCTTCCACTAATTGAGCTATATCAGGGAGATTAGACTCAGAAGCATGACGTGATTCCCTACGAGGCGGCATAGTTCTGACAGAAGACATCAAAAGATCATTAGAATATTAACAATTTATACAGGACTGCAACCTAGGCTCTGATACCAAACTGACACACCCCAATCCTAGAATCAATGCGTGCTGGCCGTCATGTGAGTGTGACGTAACCAAAAGTGCGACGCGGAAGCAAAAGATAAGAGAAATACGAATAAACAAAAACCAAATACTAGCAATAATATCCAACTAGCATGCGAGAGTAAGTTTAAGTATAAAACACACAAATTCAGAGCATAAATACTAGGTGCAGTCAAGTAGGACCATAACTAAGTTACAACACCCGCATATGAGTCCTACATTTATGTAGTCTGTCAGTACGCCGAGGGGATCCTCGTGGGCCACCAACGCTACTATCTAGAACCCGGAGGGGCGCAAAACAAAATTGAGTGGGTCAGTAAAACCAAAGTTTTCTAAAACATTTCATTTAAAACAATTCTAACCCCTTACTGTAAAATCTGTATACTTTTCCAGAAAATAACATAATAGCATACTATTTGTTCAAATCTCTCAAAACATTAATCTTTATCAAAATCCAGCAAGTATGCCATGCTATAAATGTCAATGACAGAATACGGATGCATCAATATAACATGTGACATAATGAATCAACCGGAGACCCTGCAGTTGGTCTTGTACGGTTAATTCTATAGCTCAATATCTAACCCAGCCGGAGTCACCACGGTGACCTGTACAGCCATACTCTGCACATAAGTCGGAACTACCTGAAGTAGTCTATACGACAAGAAAGGTGTAAGAATACGCTCTAGTGTTTCTCTCATCAATCATCTGCGCGCATAAACTAAGGTCACCTACCAGTCGGAACCACCTCTAGTGATCTGTACGACTAGCATGTCGGAACCCTCTCATGGTCTATACGACATGCACCTACTTGGATCCAAGGTGAGCGTGCGGTGCGGTGAATACTATAAGCACTAACACCAGGAGTGCAAGTTATAAGCTCTCAACATAATTCACAATATCAACAATTCACATGATTAACATGAAACTGACCTGATACTCACATGTGCGTCCACAGCACCAATTCACATATATATATGCATCAATTATCAATTCATATATCTCATAATATGCATGCATGGCATTTTAAAACGTACTTTCATTTAAACTCAATTTCTGGGAAAAATATCAATAGTATATAGGTATAAACAGAAATACTGCCCACTCACTGATAAGTCGAAGGGTCATAACCCCCGTGACGTCCCTGGATGCGCTCGTCCTCGAGATAGGTATCACCTATATGTGAAACAACTAAAATAACGTTATTTAAAGCACATAATCGACAATTCGCAATAACTTCTCATACGGTGCTCAATTTGGGTATATGAATATACCACAGTGACCTACTCGACGTCACGGACGTCGAGGTATTTTTAGAAAAAAATTTCGAGGCCGCACGCGCCCCCAAGCGTCGGGATGGGCACGGGTCCACGCGTCCCCACGCGCATCACGCCTAACCTCCAGTCGCCGGACTGGTTCGCTGGTCGCCAGAAAACTAGAGATTTTTCAATCTCCTTGTTCTCCTTCATTTCTCAACCATTTTTCACGTATTTTATATCAAAATGAAGCCCTAAGCATGTAGATTCACGTTACACTACTTTAAGGCTCTAAAAACTACGAAATCTCATCGGAGAAATTCCAAGAAAACCGGCCAACTTCGAACTCAACCATCCCGACGTCCAAAACCTTCAAACTAAGTACTCCAAGCTTCATTAGGACCTCACTAAGCTCACTATAAGCTTAGAATTTCCTGAAAATCAACACATCACGAATGCATGAACAATACTCAAATCGAACCTCGGGTTTTCAACATGATTTCTAAGGTTTCCCGTTCTAAAACTAGTACCAAACGACTCAGGAGGTTGAAAGGATGAAGAATCTTACCTTTTTGGCTTCGATCCGTGAAGGTTCAAGGGTTTGGTGCTTTGTCCGTACGTTTTCGAGGGGGAGAGAGTGAGACTGAAACGGAGAGGAGAGAGAGAGAGCACAGGGGAGGGAGAGAGAGAGGTTTGACCCGTGTGTATGTGTGTGTGGTCCATCCCAAAACCAGTCCAACTTCATTCCCTAACCACACAAATTTACAACCCAAATTTTTAATCCAACTTAAATAATTTTTCAAAGCTTATGAAATATGTATTAGACCAATAATGTGTCACACACACATACCTTAGTCACCGCTAAGGGTAATCTCGTCATTTCACGTCCTCGATAAATAAAATCGCGGGACGGGCTATGACAGAAAAGAGAAGTGGCAAAGGAAGAAAGAGAACAAGAGGGAGGAAATGAAATGGAAAACAATAAAAAGGAGGAAATGGTAACGTATTGTTTATCCTTTATGTTCCTTTTTTGTTGATTTATGATTATACTACTCTTGTTACTAATTAATTTGATTTATGTTGAAACTTGTAGGCTTGTTAGAGAAAATGTGATTATTGATATATGTGGTGAACATACATATACATATGCATTGCAAAGCAAGAAGGAGAGTTTAGTTGTGTTGAGTTCATGGCCGGCCCTAAGAATTTGGGACCGTAGACGACCCGCCTAATTGAGGCCCTAGAGTTCTCTAACGTCTGCCTCTTTGTACATTGAAATGTATAAAAAAAAAAAAAGTTTTGCTAAAATACATGAAAATCTCTATTTCTACATCAAACATGATTAAAAATTAATATGAAAAGAAAAAAGATATACAAACATTACATGTCTCGCGTTTTTTACACACAAATGTACTAATTAAGTTTACATAACCTAATTTTTCAACCAACATTTTTTTTTCAATTGGCAAAATAGCTAATCCATTCAATTTTTCTCATGACATAACTAATCGAAGATAAGATTTGATCTTTACTTTTGAAACACTTCTTTCTGTAGAGGCAACTGTAATTGATATGGTTAACAAAATTTTATAAACAACCCATGCATTCAGGAAACAATCATCCATTTGTCTTAGATATTTCAACACTTCCATTGCTCGATTTATTTCCTTCGCTAAAGTTTCTCTCTAAATTCTTAGCTCTAGAAATAAGTCTTTCCCATCAATATTAGAATGCTCACCATATTCTTAGCTCTAGAAATAAGTATTTGCTTCGGTAAAGTTTCTCTCAAGATTTTGTTTTGTGGAAATTATATTATTCCCTATGGTTTTATTTATTTTTATATTTTCATTAAAAACTTATAGATATATATATATATATATATATATATATGTTTTTAAAACAATTATGGGGCCCTAGGCGGGCGCCTACTTCGGTTGCCCTCAAGGCCAACCCTGGTTGAGTTGTGTAAAGTGTTTGAGTTGTGAGGATATTCAAAGGATGAACAATGCCTTGAATATAAAATAATGAACCTTGTATATGTCAGGCGTTAGGGGAAGGGCTTGAGTATACAAATTGGTCAATTATAAAATAATGAAATCTTGTATATATCAGGTGTCGGGGGAAGGGCTTCATTATACAACTAGGCGTCCGAAGAAATGCCTATATAATAAAGTGGAAACTGGGAATTCAATTACAAAAATTGGGATGAATGGGAGTTAACTCATATTATAAGGTATTCAGAGCCAAGTGGTATAAAGTATGGTATGAGACGTGCATGCTTGGGTGTATTAGGTATGTGTTAGCGGGATTAGAAGGGAGTGAGTACATTCATCCATCTCATTTACATATACTTTATGTATTTGCAAGAATTATACATTTTAATTATTGTTTGGTAGATGCTTATATCATTTTGGGAACTAATATGTGAACCAGGGATCACTACAAACTTTTATTTCGTTGCGTATTATTAATATATTTTATGTAGTAAACTCGAGCTTTTATTGTGTAAAATTTTGTCATATGATGTATCGTGTAATCGTTATAAATTATTTTATTATATTTTCCACCTTATCTTGATTGTAGAATTTATTTTTATAGTTAAGATGTGGCTCACACCTTAACTCATGAATAGTCCTTATTCGTGGGTCAAGGCGTGACAATATATATATAATAATGTTAGGGAGATCAAATTTACAAATTTTGGTTTAGAAATTTGGTATTCCTAGAATTATCCATAATCTAGATCAACTTTGTACATTATTTGGCTTAGAAATTTTGTCTCCCTACAATTACCCATATATATAAATACATATGCAGTGAATTTATTGTTGCTATATATATGTGTATATATAAATATGTAAATATGCCTGAGATTGAAGTGATTATGTTATGGTGTGTGTGTGTGTGTGTGTGTGTGTGTGTGTATATGTATGTATATGTATCTCCTATTAGCTGTGATTTGGGATGTGATCTAGTTTCAGTTATTTCTTATATATGCTATTAGTCGGATTGCGAATGAAACTTTTGCTATTACAGCTGAGCATATTAAATTGATTTATTATCTGTCTGAACGTGAATTGAAATTTGTTTATTTTCTGTCTGCCGAATGAAAAAAGGAAACAGAAATATGCTTGTTATGTTGTGATATTGAATCAGTTTAATGAGAAGAAAAGAATTTTTGGGTAATGGTTAGGATTTTTGCATAGTTGAGCCGATTCTTGGTTGGTACTAGATTCTCAGGTCAGTCTAAGTGCACAAGGCTCTTTTAGGGTAATTTGGAATTGGAAACAAAGAGATTGACAAGATGACTAGCAAAAAAGGGAAATTTAGAAATGGTTTGGGTGAGTTCGAATAGTTATTCACTTGGGATGGCACGATATGGAACGTGTGAATTGTAAATATTTAATTATTCGAACTAATAGGAATAGATTAAACGTTTTGCATTACATTTTTATAATTATTAATTAAACTCCATTTTTTATATATTTAAGGTATAGGTCACTAATGAGCTTGTAGGCTCACCTTAATCAAATTTGTGCAGGTCTCAAACGGGAGAACTGTATACTTTGTGTGAGGTGTGAAGCATGTATATATGAACAAACGAACACTAGTAGAATAAACCATTTGCGCGACAGATGTTTAGGCGACGAAGCATATTTCCTCGCGTATGTGGGTTTTGTGCAACGAATATACATGTACGTCACGCAAGAGCGGTGTTGCTTTGCGCGACGCAACCCTTCGTCGCGCAAAAGGGATTGCACGACAAAAAAAATTACCTTGTCGCAGAAAGCGTGTCAGAAAACCGTGGGTAAGTTCTTTTTTGGCGTGAAACAAGTGTGTGATGAAATGATTCCCACAAAACAGTTGCACGACAAAGGCTTCGTCGTGCAAGGTGTCAACCCGACAAAGGCTCCGTCGTGCAAGGTTCCCATGCTTCCTATAAAATTTGCAGTCTCGCTCTCCCTATTCTTTCAATTTGTTTTGGAAACGTTTTACTTTTTTCCAGATTATAATTCAAGTTGTTATTTGAATTTTGGTACGATGGTTGACTCTGGTGCTCGTTCGTCAAAGACAATCGAGGGTGAAGATTCCGAAAAGTATGCGTTCTAAATTCATCTCGCCCTTCAGTTTTTTGGCAATCGGTTCCCAAACGCAAAACATGCTCCAACAATGACCTCCCAGCCCCCCACTGCAGCAGCTTCGACCTCCCAGCCCCCCGACGCAGCAACAACACCAACAGCAAGTGAATGTGACGTGGACGACTATATATTGTAGTTTTTTTTTTTCGATTTTTATAATGTTCCCTCCCATTGTATGTACACTTTAATTTTTTTAAATTCAATATTCTTCTTTTTATTTTATGTTTTTAATTTCAATAAATTAATTTAGGGTAAATTACATAGAAACTCCTCAGGTTTAAGGTTTATTACAACCTCATACAACATCTTTAAAACATTTCATTTTCATACCTCACGTACTATTTTATTTCAAAATAATACCTCCGTTAGATTTTCCATCCATTGGTATGTTAAATGCTTACGTGGCTGCCACATTTGTGCTAATGTGGCTGCCACGTGGCAAAAAAAAATTTATACATTAAAAATATTATAATATTAACCCTATTAAAAAAAAACAGAAAAACCCAAATCCAGAAATCCTTCCCCATAACCCCACATCCCACCCCCACCCCCATCCTTCCCATCCGTCCCATCCCCTCCACCCCTCCATCCCCTCCACAAAAGCTGAAACCCGTAATCCCTGCACCTTCCTTCCCTCTCCCCCGAAGAAGAAGAAGAATGAAGAAGAAGAAAAAGAAAAAAAAAACCAGAGCCCAACCCGCAGCCCATCCCCCCTCCGGGCGTCTTCACCGCACCCTCTATTCCACCCCCCAGCACCCAAACCCAGCAACCTTATGTCCCCATCCCCCGCGAGAGACCCACACCCCACATGACCCACCTCACCCCCCCCCCCCCACTCCTTAAATCCACACCCATTCCTCCCATTTTCACCTCATGAACCCGGCGATGGCGGCGTAGACGGGATTTGGTTTTTTTTTTTTTTTTTTGGGTTGCAGGTAGGGGGTTGGGGGAAGAAGATGAAGATGGGGGAGAAGATAGAGGGAGGATGAGGGGAAGACGAACGAAAAGGGTTTTTTTTTCGAGGTTACAGGTAAGGGGTCGGGGGAAGAAGATAAAGATGGGGGAGAAGAAAGAGAGCAAGAGGAGAGGGGAGGGAAGTGCGCTTGCGTTTTCTAAGGTTTTTTTTTTTTAAGAAGATTAAAGTTCTTTTTTTTAAAAAAAAATTTTAAATATTTTTTTTGCCACGTGGCACACATTTGGCTGCCACGTCAGCACTTAACGGATTAATGGATGGAAAATGTAACGGAGATATTATTTTGAAATAAAATAGTACGTGAGGTATGAAAGTGAAATATTTTAAAGATATTGTATGGGGTTATAATAGACCTCAGACCTAAGGGGTTTCTATGTAATTTACCCATTAATTTAAATTAAATAATACAATATTATCAACATTTAAAAGGGAAAATATAAAAACTAAAAAAAATCATAATTTGGTAAAAAATTAAAACTTTAAAAACGATTGCGAGATGAAGGTTCTTTGTCCCATTAAATAAAGACTAAGGAAAAACCTTTGGCGCTCAATCATCTGTATGACAAAAGGTTTTCGTTGTGCAAATATTACTGCCTTGAACACTAGGTTCGTCGCCTTGTTCATATTTCGTGCAACAAACATCAATTTCATTGCTCAAGGTCATTTCACGTAACGAAAG
Organism: Malus sylvestris; assembly: GCF_916048215.2. Classification (NCBI taxonomy): domain Eukaryota; kingdom Viridiplantae; phylum Streptophyta; class Magnoliopsida; order Rosales; family Rosaceae; genus Malus; species Malus sylvestris. The sequence goes on along the minus strand of NC_062273.1, from coordinate 21,427,076 downwards.
ACTTTCCTCCGTCGCGCAACATCTGACGTCATGAGCTTTGCTTGATGTCATCTTCACCACTTAAGCTTTCTGGTGACTGAATTCGGTATTTCGCGACAGCTATGTCTTCGTTGCGCAATCTGTTATTCTTAGTAGTGGAAAAAGCCTGGATGTTTTCTTAAATTTTATTTTCTTTCTTTGTTTCCTATTTTTTGAAATATGGAACTACTTGTGTGATCTTTTGATCAGTAGTCCAAAAGTTGTAATTTCAAATGTAAAAGTACTTGAATAAAGTTTATGTTTGTGGATGCAAATTTCCGCCTTCTTCTTCTTGGACAAAATTACACCTACAAAACAATTAACACCTTAGGTTAAGGCCAAAAGCCTCACGCGCCCACGATGAATGGGGGGGGCTTTGGCCGAAGAACCTCCGATGCCAAAGTTAGAATTTAGATAGAAAAATGTTTAGAGAGTTTTTAAGAGTTTTGCAAAAGTGTGGAACCTAGGTTTTTAGAGAAAATAGGGTAGTATATATAGGGCATGGCCGGTCCTCTTTGGAGAGAAGGTGGCCTGCCCTTTGGGGTGTTTTTTAGTGTATTTTGTAGTTCAATTGGCAATTAATAGATTAATTAGGTAATAAATCAATTAATCTATTAATTGACCAATTAACATAATTTTAAATGGAATGTTTTGGGGGTTATGGAATAATTACCTTGTGGAGAATGTAGGATGAGGATGAATAAAATAATTTTGAATTTGTTACCTATTTTAGGCATTTTTGACTTGGTTGAGGGATAATTGCCCGCTGCTCGCGTGTAGGAATCCCGATATGCCTCAAGGGTATTTTTGTCCTCTTTTATCCAAAAATCCACGTGTCGCCTTGTGATTATTTTTGGCTCCACAAATGCCCCCACACATGTTGGGCCGCTCGCAGAAAAAGGGCAACATGTGTAGAGATTTTTTTGCTTTAAGAAACTTTGGACTGCTTCCTATTTTGATGTAGATTCCCTCTTTAATAGGAAATTAGATCCAAGTAGGAAAAGGAAATAAATTCCTCTCAAAGCCTATTTAAGTCCACCTTAAGTGGATTATTAAATCAACTTTGGAAAGAAACTTATTTTACCCTACAAAAGAGATAGAGCTTATAGGATATTTATTCCCCCTCCTCTAGCCATCTTCTACATATTGCCCGTGCAAATGACCGTCTTTCGTTGTTTGCTTCGTTTTCCCGTTGCTTCTAGGTAAGAAAAATTAATTTTCTTGTCTTCATAATTTTTTTGGAAGCCTAGGGGCTTGAAATTGGCTCGACGAGGGTTAAGGAGATTTGAAAAAAGAACATAGGGTGGCTGCAACACTGTTACCGTGGGTTGTGGAAGTGTACAGGCCATGCCGTGGGGTTTGGCATGGGCGCTGGGTTTTCTGCGGCTTGGGTCGTGGGTTGGTGCTGCAATCTGGGCCTTTGTGCTTAGGTTGTGAGGAAGGAAAAGGTTTGGGGGCGCCAGCCTTTGTTAACTGGACTGGGCTGCCAGGCCTTTGGGCCGAGAGGAATGGTGGGAAGCCAACACGTGCTGGTCTCCCTGCTTTGTTTTTTTTTTTTAGTAAAGGCTGGGCTCGGGCTCGTGCCTAAAGGAGAAAAAAGAGAGTGAGGCTGAAGGCTTCTTTTGGGCCAAGAGTTGCTCCTTTTTTTTTAAACAACCCTTTAACGAATCCTACTTGTGTCTTTGTAGAATTTTTCAAGCATGTCTACCTCAAGCCACAAGAATGATGATGGTATACCGTTGTTGTATAGTCAACACGGGTCTTTGAGTAAGGTTGGCTACTTTAAGGCTGCTCACTTCAAGATTAGATACGGTGACTTGTTTAGAGACTTCCTCGAGGCATACTGGCATGCCATTCCGTCAGGAGTGTGTATGAAGCGTGTTAAGGACGGTAGCAACAGTGAGCCATGTGATAGGGCTCGAAGAGTCACCAAGTTCAACCCCTATTATTTTGTGTTAGGGTTTACTTTTCCTATGCCGCGATTTTTCCAAGAAGTACTCTGCTCCATGAGATGTGCCCTTGCTCAATGTTCTCCGAACTCGGTCCGTGTGATGGTAGGATTCCACAATCTAAGCCAATTCTTTGACTTAGATCTAACAGTCAACGAATTTTGGTACTTCTTCGACATATGTCACATTGATGGAGTTGGGTAGCTATGATCTCGCCATAGGCTTTTTGATAACTCAAGCAAGGGAGATCATGACTTGGAGATTAGTGGATAGTGGAAGTTTGATTTTTCCCCCGAGCTGCGTGTTCCCACGATCTTCATATCCGGTACGTAAACTACTTAATCTTTCGGCTGCTTTGTACTTGTGCTAAGCTGCTCTTTAATTTTCTGATTGTCTTTTGCTATTTTTGTAGATTCGAAATTCGGCTCAACTCCTAAGTCTTTTCCGGACATGAAGAAAATGCATGTTGCTCTGGCTATCACCTCTGAATATCGTGAGTGGCGTTGGCTGCTTAGTCATCTTCGTAGGGAAAAAGGTGGGCTGCCCCCGAAAGATGAGATAAAACGAATCAAGGTAGAGGCGTTAGCTCGTCTTATCATTGTGGTGGAGCCTTCTACAAATGAATGTGGGAAAAAGAAGCATTCCCTGCTCGCTAAAGAGACGTCTGCTGAAAAGAAATCAAAGAGTGCTCGCGGGGTTTCTCTGGTTGCTCAAGAGATGCCTGCTAATAAGAAACCAAAGACTACTTCTGCTACTCGCGAAGGTTTATTGGCCGCTCCCAAGTTTATGATTAACTTGACTTCCTCAAAGAGCAAGAAAGAAAAGTTTGCTGGATATGTGTTACTGGCGCCTGCTGTTCCAAAGGCTACTAGCTCGATTGCTGATAGGATTACCTAGTGTAGAAGTTCCTCCATGCCTCTAGTGCCGAAGTTTGTGTTAACACATCCGTCTGGGGCTAAGTCTGGTTCACCTTTGGAGATGCTTGCTACTATGAAGAGTGACAAGATGCCCCTACCTGCTAAATTGACACAAAAAATTGTCCCATTTGCTGCTGAAACCACCTCATCTACTGAGAAGAAGGAGGTTGCTCGTGCTGGCGGTCATGAGAAATCCACCAAGTCTATTTCTGGGAAAGTTGCTGAGATTTGTGCACTTCTGAAATCATATTTGCTTGAGGACATGGATGTATGTGCTAAGTTTGTTGATGGTATCAAATAGATTGTTGGCCCGAGCTCATTTGCGAAGCATACGACCGAGTACAGAATGACTGCTCTACTAGCCATGATGCAGAAAACGACAATTCTGGCAGCCGAGTCTATGCTTCTTGATCAAGAAGATACCAAAGCTGCCAATAAGGTGGCAAGAACTGTGGCAGCCGAAGCTTATTCCTCGGCCGAGAAAGTCAAGAAATTGGAATATGAGCTTGCTGCTTTAAAGGGGTCTAATGTATCTGTCCCCACTTCTCTGCAGCTTAAGACTGTTTGCCAAGAGATCGTGGATTTGAAGACTAGGCTTGACGCAATCCAAGTAAAGTATGAAAGTGCAGATAAGAAGGTCGAGTGTTACATACCTCAAATTCAAGATCTTGAGCAATCTATCTCAGAATTCCGCTCCGCTGCTTATGTAAAGGATGGAGAACTGATCGCTGTTTACAACCAAGTGATCCACTTCAAGAAGGTTGTTGATAGGCTTAAGCCTCAAGTGTTGGAACTCCAAGGTGCCCTGAAGATCAACGACAATCTGAAGAAAGAAATAGATGAGCTGCAACGGGTTCGTGCTTGTCTGCTCAAGGAGAATGAGCAGTTGAAGGGTGAGAAGGTTGTGTTCGAGGCTTCGTTTACTTAGAATCAAGCTGATTTCTACAAGCTGGGTTATGTAGATCATCTCTTTGGGCGGCCGTCTGACTTTGAATTTTCTGGTAAAGACTTCGAGACCTTCTTTATTTCTCCGGAAGACTTGCTTACATTTACCTTTGAGTCTTCTATTGGTGAAGTAGTTGGAGAGGTTGGTACCCAGGCTGGGGTAGCTGGAGGTGAAGCGCCAGATGATGCCGCTACTGAGGGTTTCACGGTTGCTGAAGGTGTGGCGACTGAGTAGTCGTGGGATGTCCAAGCTGCTGAAGAGTAGTCTTCTAAGTTGCCTTTAGGATTTTCTTTATTTTCCTTATTGCTTTTGTTTTGCTTGAACTCATTTGATCTTTGCTAGCTGTTTATCAATTTTGCTAGAAAATTTAATAAACTTTTTTCCTTCACTTTTCTCTATCTTTGCTTATTTTGTTCATGCCTTAACCTTTAGACTTTATAGACCATTAGTAGGCATGCTACTTTTTTATAAGCAAACAAGCTGCGTAGTCTATGCAGTCGTAGGTGCTGGTGTAGAACTTCACAAAGTTGTTAGCCATAGGGTCAGTAGCCAGATGTCTTACTTATAGAAGCAGACAAGTCCGTGTAACCACTAAGTTGTTAACCTTGGCTTTCTCCAATTCCGTAGGTTGCATAGCAAGTATCACAACACTTTAGGACTTGGTGTAGGTTGTTTCGTGCTTAGCAGAGGTGAAGTTTATCGACTATGCAGCATATCGGCAATGGATAAAACTTTGTATATGCACACTAGCTTATTTAACCTTTCATAAGAATGTGCAGTTGTATAAGTCTAGCGTGGCTTTACTGCTCGAAGGACAAGCCGCATGCAGTCTTCCAAAAATCGTAGGCTACCTTAGTGCATTAGGTAGCAGCTTTAGGTTTCCAGGGTAGTTGTCCATTGGGCGTACTGCGTAACGTGCCTCTTCTGTCTCTAGAGCCTGGTTCCACACGGATTAGGCCAAGAGACCAAAATCCTTAAGTTAGCTAAGCTTTGAAAAAGACCATTGTGGCTATTGCTAGGAATCCCAGCGCCATCGTGTATCTAGGTATACTAGGGCTACCAGACTCATCCACGTCTGGATATTCGGAGTGTAAAGTTTATCCTCCCACTTTAGAGAGCATGGTTGGTCCCCTAGGGGTGCAATTCCTGCAGTGAGTCCCTAAGAAGGGCGCGATCTTCTTTTGAAGTGCAAGAGAGATAAATTGTTGTAGACATGTAGTCGAGCCAAGTTGTCAATTACTTCTGAATTCCTTATTGAAAAAGGAGTGAAACGAACGAATAACTTAGCTGTAAAAGAATGCATAACAACTAGATAGCCCTCGACTTGCGAGGTAGTGCCCATTGAGCTGCTTGAGTCTTCGGGTCTTGATATAGTGGAAGGTTACACCTGGTACGTCCTTAAGTTGTAAGTGTTCCATTGCTTCTCGATCTCTTTATTGTTCATGGTGGCGATAGTGTAATTACCCTTGCCACCTACTATGCTGATCTTGTACGAACCTTCCTACATGGGATCCATCTTTTTAGAGCATTCTCTACGACAGTGATGAAGGCCTTTCTTAGGAATAGATCTCAGGGTTAGAATTGCCGGATCTTGGACCTTTTGTTATAGCTGGAAATGAGCTGCTTCTGGTAGGCTGCAATACGAGTGATGGTCTGCTCGTACTTCTCCTCTGCTAGACCTAAGCTTGTGGCCATCTCTTTACTATTCTGCTCAATGCTTGGCAATAAAGTGCTGATGTTTGGCACGATGATGTTGGGAGGAATGATTGCTTCCGAACCAAATGCCAAAGAGAAAAGAGTCTCACCAGTTGCTCGTCTTTTAGTGGTGCGATATGCCCATAGACACCCGGGGAGTTCATCTGGCCATTTTCCTTTCTTGTCGATGAGGGATTTGTTGAGGCAGTCGATGATAGTATTGTTGGATGTTTCGGCCTGCCACTTGCCTTGAGGGTATCTCGGCATGGACATGTGCTGCTTGATGCCTAAAAGAATCGAATGATATAAATTCAAAAACTTTTCGTGTCACATCCCGGCTAGGGCCCCCACCACATTCCGGGCTCGACTCCGCCGTAGCATGATATTGTCCGCTTTGGGCCCCGACCACACCCTCACGATTTTGTTTTAAGGAACTCAGACAAGAACTTCTCAGTGGGTCATCTTTCATGGGATTGCTTTCGTGCAAACTCGCTTAACTTCGGAGTTCTGATGAACTCCGAAGCCAGTGAGCTCCCAAAAGGTCTCGTGCTAGGTAGAGATGTGAATATACATATAAGGCTTGTATGATCCACTCCCCTGGGCAATGTGGGATGTCACATTTCACACACTTCTTTAAATTTTTTTGAAGCTATTCTCGTAAAACGGGAAACCTTATTGACACTTTAGAATATTTTAATGTCCTGCATCTCAAGTTCATAGCAAAAAGAAAAAAAAAAGAATTATCATGTACAAACTTAAGATGGCAGGGACATGATAATCCTTTATCCATCAAAGATATTATAGCGAACACCACCCGAGGAGATGAACATAAAATTCAACAATTTATAATGTATGGACATAGACTAGGTAAAGTTGTATAATTAAATATGCATTTGCATGTTCCTTTTTCCTGCAAAATTTAAAGGCAAATAATGTATGAAACTCAAATTCTAATTAAGCAAACAAACAACCCCCTCTATTTCTATCATTTCAATTTCGTGGAGCTTAGAAAAAGGAAATAGACCAAATAAAGAGGACTCATATGAAAATTTCAATGTGATCGAATCGAAACGGTAAAATCCTAGAAATAAAATGAGTAAATTGTAACAATGGTCCCTTAACTTTAATCAAATTGAAGCAATTGTCCTTCAACTAAAAATCCATTACCATTGGTCAACTCATCAAAACGTGTAGCTATGGTCATTTTCGTCAACTTCGTCAAAATTTTGTCAAAATGAGTTAGGTTGGAAGGATCATTACTACAATTAGGTTAAAGTTGAGAGACTATTTTTCCAATTAGATTAAAATTGAGGGACCATTAGTAATGAATTTTTAGTTGAGGGACAATTGCTTCACGTTTTGATGAGTTTATGGATCAATGGTAATGAATTTTTTGTTGATGGATCATTGTTTAAGTTAAAATTGAGGGATTGTCGCAATTTACTCAAAAAAATCCTTAAGACCATCTCCAACCCTTAGGCTAAAACCTAAAATTTTTAGCCCATAAAATTTAGGTTTTAGCCCAGAAACAGCTTTTCTGCTCCAACCCTTCTAGCCTAAATTTTTTAGCCCGAGATTATTAAAGAATAAATTTAGGCTAATTTTGTCTTTTAAAGTAATTTTTAAAAAAAATTATGTACACTATCATAATTTAATTTTATAAACATTTTAACTTAAAAATATTTAAATTCCGATAAATATTAAAAAATCACTAAATTTGGGTGAATTTTGAGTTAAATAATTTTTTTTAATCGTTGGATTTCAATTTGGATCGTTAGATTTTATTATATTCGATATTAGCCGTTGGATTCAATAAATTCTGGAAGACATGGCCATGTGTGTGGGTCCAGCTGGTGGTGCCCACACCATTTTCTGGGCTAAATCCTGGGGGGGGGGGGGAATTTGGCCCCGGGATGAGTGTTAGGTTTTAAGTTATTTTAGGCCATGGGTTGGGTTGGGTTTTGGGGGAAAAAAAAGGGAATTATAGGTTTTAGCCCATGATTGGAGTGGGTATAAAAGGATCTGGCTTTACATGCAGATTTACCTGGAAGGGAGGCGGAGCAACCCATTACTTGCATCTGATGTTCTTATTGAATATGCAACTGTAAATTAGCGGCAGGCCCAGTGAGGGCAGGGCGATCGTTCGGGGCCCAAAAAAATTGGGGGCGCCAAAATTATTAGGGTGGTATATTTATATATGTTTTTATAAGAGTATAAATTTATAAAATTTGGTTTAGTGACAAAGAAAATTAACTAGAACTGGTGGTTTTGTTGTTTAAAATGAATAAGGCGGTCTTAGGTTCAAAACAACATGTGTGCTTATTTACATTCCAATTTTTAAAAATTTATTTTCATAACAATATAAATTTATAAAATTTGGCTAAATGATCAAGAAGTTTAATTAGAAGCAATGGTTATTTTTTTCAATTTTTACAAATTTTTGTTTGGTTGTTAATTTATTTACACTATGTGGGTTGCTATTTTTAAATATTCATTCCAATTCAAGTCTAATCTTTAGCAAATAGTAATGCGCAGACTAAATTTTTAGACCAAATTTGCAAATAATATTACGTGTCATCAAAATGTTTAATTTAGTTTTCATTCACTACTTATACATATCTCAAAACATTAATATTTTTTTAGTTTTATATTGACAATGTTAGTAAATTAGAAAAAATAACTCACGATTTATACAAAAACACTTTAAAAGTTCAAATGGAAAATAAAACTCATAATCTATCTAGTTGTAAGCCTGAAGTTTTTTAGTTTCCTTTTCTTGATACAAAATAAATTAATTATTCTATATTTCTAAATTATTGAGTTTGAAGTATTTTTCTAAATATAATTTTATTGATATCATGTGAAAATAAATATTTTTTTATATGAAATGAAGGCACAATTTTTTACGTAATAGCAGTGTCCGTGAAATTGCATAGACCCCGATCATTTCTGTTCCTCTTCTCCGAGCGGATAGGAGTTCTGTAACCAAACCCAAATGCCTCCGACCAAATTCTCACCGAAACTCCACCATGAAGCCACAGTGATCAGATCAGCAATCCAGTCCTGACTCTAATCCTCCTATGGCGGACACTCTTGTCCTCCTACGACACATCCGCCTCCATCAATCCCGATTGTCTATCTACCATCCCCTCACAAAAAAATGTTCTCTTTCATTCCCTGGCTTTGGCTATCGAGTCCAGCATTGTATGGGACAGTGTCTACTTTGTTTGGATTGCAGAGTGTGGCTACGAGTACGAGCAGACCTACGCTTTCTTTCCCCTTCTTCCTCTTTGCATGTCGTTCTTATCCCGCACAGGTTAGGCTCAGATTATCAGCTTTTGGTAATATCATTTGGGAAATTTGTTGGTTTCTATGGTTTCAAGAAATATCCAATTTGCAATTTGTGAACTTTAAGCAATACCCAATTGGCAATTTGTGAACTTTGAACTTACCCAATTTGAAATTTGTGAAACTTGAGCTTACCAAAATGACATATTTTGAACTTTAAGCTTTTACCCAATTGGAAATTTGTGAACTTTGAGCTTGCCCAATTGGCAATTTGTGAACTTTGAGCTTACCCATTTGGCAATTTCCGAACTTCAAGCATACCCAATTGGTGTTTGTATCAGTTTGTTGAGTTTGAATGAGTGCTTTTTTTGTAATTAGCAGTTGTGCTTTGTGTTTCAGTTTTGGCGCCATTGGTTCCAGTTATTGGGCAAAGAGCTGTGTTGGGATTATCCGGCTATGTCATTAATAACATTGGCTTCGTGTTTGCGGCAGTTTATTTATACAGGTGAGATAGTTAGGATTTTCATAATTTCAATTCGATTCGGAAAAGCTTTATCCGGACTATAACTATTTGGCATCTTCAAGTGTGTTTCTTTCCAGCAGTAATTAGAGCTTGTCTGCCACCTTAATGTGGCCCTTATTCTCTGAAATAGGATTTTGTCACTAATTAAAAGGAAAGATTGTAGATATATATCAGAATGAAGTTTTAGAGAATAAGGAGCTATAGTATATATCAACCTGATCCAATTGGCTGCCCTTGATTGTTTTACATTGACTTTTTGATTGGTTTAAAACTTTTGATTACTTAAGTCTTTCCCTTGTCACTTCAACAGGCTTTCAGTTGTCATTTTGAAGGACCAAGAAGCAGCAGTGAGGGCTTCAGTTTTGTTTTGCTTCAATCCAGCTTCCATATTCTATTCATCAATGTAATTTTCCCTTTTCCTTTGTTTACTTCTAGTTGGTACCTATGATATTGCATTAGGCTGATGTTTTCATCTGCTTGATACTGCAGATATTCGGAGACATTGTTCGCCCTTTTTTCAGTTGGAGGATTGTACCATCTAATATCTGGAAAAGATGTCATTGCTGTTCTTTGGTTTGCCCTTTCAGGATTTTCAAGGTCCATTGGAGTGCTTAATGCTGATTATTTCTGTTTTCAGACTATGCATCAGGCGTATGATGCTGTTTTCTTGAGAAAGCGTCCTTTTGTAGGTTTCAATTTTTTTTCTTTTATTTATGATTTTAAGCTGATACATATGAAAGATTAAGCTTCAGTATCATGATTATCAATAATTTATTTTGCCTACTCAGTTCCATGAAAGTAGACTTTCATTCAGGAAATCATACAACTCTATACCATGTAGATGCAGTTAGAATATTATTATACAATATCAAAGAAAAACAGAGTACGTCAATTATGTAGCACAAAGCAATTTGTTTATTTATACTTATCAAGAGGGTGACTGCTTAGTAATTTTAATTTCTGTGGCAGTTGGCATTGCAGGCTGTTGTTGGTGGAGCTCTGCGCTGCATATGTATATTTGTTCCTTTTATTGCATTTGAAGCAAATGGATACAACAATCTTTGTCTTGGACATCTTCCATCCGATATGAGGCCCTGGTGCAAAGCAAGAGTCCCTTCGCTGTACAATTATATTCAGAGTCACTATTGGTATGTGATCTTTAATCACCAATGCTTGTTCATCAGATTAATACCTTTTTTTATTTGTGTCTAGCTAAAGGTTCACAATCATTACTGTCAATTGTTGTTGAAGAGCAATGTTAAGAAAAGAGTCCTTGTTCTGCTGATTATTGGAAAATCATTAATAAATAGTAATAAAGGATAGTCTATTGTGTATAAGATACAAATTAATATTTGACTTTTTAAGGAACGGTAATTAAATTAGCTCTATATACATCTGTACTGTTTCATCTTGTTATACTTGTAGTTATACCGTGCATATGCAGGATAAATATAAAAAATTGGAATAAAATAGAAAGATATTCATAGTTGATGGTTTACCTTTATGCCAGGGGAGTAGGTTTCTTGAGATACTTCCAAGTTAAACGGTTGCCAAACTTTCTGCTGGCTTCACCAATATTGTCTCTGGCACTTTGCTCAATCGTCCATTATGCGAAGTCAAAGCCTGAAAAGTTCTTCTCTTTGGGTTTTCGTGCTCCTCCTGAGGATAAAGATTCTGGTGCTGTGCTCTTTTCTCTAGCAGAATACTCCTCCAGAAGTCAGGGTATTACTTTTAAACAGCCATTGCTTTGTGATTGACATATGATTACTGTCATTGCTTTATAGCTTATTCTGTAGACATATATGAAGCTAGTAAATCAATTGTTTAGCATAAATCAATATGTGCACATGCATCCAATTTTTTTATTATGCATGACCTAATCAGTATTTTTTGGAATATTGTTTCTCTTCCATTCATGCTGGCTTTCAACACCGTGTAATCAATCGTTTGCAAATGTAACAGAAAATTGCACAAGGAAGCAAGTGAACAAAGATGGTCCTGCTTTACTCCCAGAAGAACATAAGGTATCAGCAAAGCAAGGATACTTGTCTGTTGCTGTGCTTCCATGTATTCTACATTTGGGATTTATGGCAGCCACCGCATTTTTTGTCATGCATGTGCAGGTTTGATTTTATTCCCTCTTAAAGTTCTTTATTTTGCCAAAAAAAAATTTTAAGCTAGGAGTATTTGAGAAATATAGAATACCATATTTCAGCTTCATGAAATTATGGTTGTCGGTGATTCTCTTCGACTTGATCAATATAATTTTGTCAATTTTTTGGGTTTATATTTGGATTCTGATGCTAAAACAAAAGAAATTCGATCATCACTGGCATCATGATTTATTTTATTTTTCAATGGAAAAAGCAAGCTAGAGGGAATCAGTTGTTTTTTCCCCTTGTAATTGACAAATTGTTTCAGGGACGAAAAGCTTGATGGATGAAGATTAACCAATCATGTAAAGATTAATCATGCTGAAGTTTTACATTTTGAATAGAACTGACTCACCAAAAACTCCGAACTATGCATGTATTTCCAAATTTGTATGCACCAAGACTAAAACTTTTCGCTTAGTTAGATGACGCGTAAAGTTTTCTTCCAAAGATGGTGCGAAGATGCTGCCTTGTGATCAGAATGGCATAATAGATTACTGACCATCTTGGTTTTTAGCTTGTGCTCTTTACTGGTATTATTATGTTATTTTTCTGGCAAGGTTTGTATTTGGAAAATTGATATCATAACTTTGAATGCTTCATGTTTGACAGGTTGCTCCTCGTTTCTTATCCTTCAGCCCTCCCCTCTATTGATTTGCGTCGTATATAATGAAATCTCGTGGTACTGTTAAGAGATGGGGATATATAGCTTGGGCATACTCTGCTGCGTACATACTTCTAGGCAGTTTGCTCTTTTCCAACTTCTATCCTTTCACTTGATAGTGTACAGCAAGGAGTCTCAGCTGAGAGCTTTTCTATCGAAGAGTTTGTGCCTTTCACAGTGTCTCAGAATGAATTTAATTTCTTTTTGTAAAGTCTGATATGTTTACAAACCAAAGAGCAGGTGCTCTTATACACGAAGTGTGACTACTGCCAGTTGGCATTTCCAACAAATTCCCCTAATAACAAGTAAAACCCTCAATTACAACTAACTTAACTCTTAATTAAACCATAAACCTCAATTACAAATTGGGTTCGTAACATAATTCTTGCTGGATACATCTGATCAGTTATAGTAGTGGTGACAAAATAGTATTACAAGGCCTGAGGCCGCATAGATGACAGATGCAGTACACTTGAACCAGAGGGGAAATGGGATTGTGATGGAAATGAAGAAGGCGATCACCCCAAAGAAGACACCGAAATAATGGAAGAGATGAACTATGATTCGTGGGCATTTGGAGTTCTGAATGAACTTGCTAACCAAGATGCTCGAGAAGGAGAGTGTGATTGCGAGACCAAGAAAGCAAAAGGACAGAGGGAGCTGCTTGGAGTGCAGTTGGATGGGTACGAGAGCCATTCCAATTGCCGTGGACATGCAATACGCCAGAATAATCGTTGCCCAATCTAAGTTGGATGGGTCAAGGTCATTATGCAACACGCTAGTGAATATCTTGTTGAGTAGTTGCTGCAGAAATGCCCTCATTTTTTTCTGGAAAGAAGAGGGGGGGATGGGTTTTTTAGTTTCCAAATATCTTATTATATTTGGCACCTAAGATCTTGGCTTAGAGCTGCTTAAATAAGATTTTGGCTTGTTTCAAAAGAGTACAGTTGGATACTTACTCCCTACTTCCAGGTTATTTCCAATCTTGCAAAAATATTTTTGTAACTAATTAAATAATATTTTTGGGTCGTACTCTCATATGACAGTCATACTCTCTTCATATTAGTCAACTCCTATTGCTTCCACATGAGTCATACTCTCTTCATATGAGTCATACTCTCTTCATACTCTCTTCAAAAATATTTTTGCAACTAATTAAATAATATTTTTGGGTCATACTCTCTTCATATGAGTCAACTCCTATTGCTTCCACATGAGTCATACTCTCTTCATATGAGTCATACTCTCTTATTACTGTCATTGCTTTATAGCTTGTTCTGTAGACATATATGAAGCTAGTAAATCAATTGTTTAGCATAAATCAATATGTGCACATGCATCCAATTTTTTTATTATGCATGACCTAATCAGTATTTTTTGAGAGGTCGCACTTGGTGCGATGGCAAGTGCCTTCGCCCATGAGCGATAGGTCTCGGGTTCGAGACTTGGGAGCAGCCTCTTCATAAATGGGGGTAAGGCTAGCTGACATTCACCTCTCCCAGACCCTACGTAAAGCGGGAGCCTTGTGCACTGGGTACGACCGACCTAATCAATATTTTTTGGAATATTGTTTCTCTTCCATTCATGCTGGCTTCAACACCGTGTAATCAGTCGTTTGCAAATCTAACAGAAAATCGCATAAGGAAGCAAGTGAACAAAGATGGTCCTGCTTTACTCCCAGAAGAACATAAGGTATCAGCAAAGCAAGGATACTTGTCTGTTGCTGTGCTTCCATGTATGATACATTTGGAATTTATGGCAGCCACCGCATTTTTTGTCATGCATGTGCAGGTTTTATTTTGTTCCCTTTTAAATTTTTCTATTTTGCCAAAAATATTTAAGCTAGGAGTATTTGAGAAATATAGAATACTAAATTTCAGCTTCATGAACTTATGGTTTTCAGGAATTCTCTTCGACTCGATCAATATAATTTTGTCAATTTTTTGGGTTTATATTTGGATTCTGATGTTAAAACAAAAGAAATTCGATCATCACTGGCATCATGATTTATTTTATCTTTCAATGGAAAAATCAAGCTAGAGGGAATCAGTTGTTTGTTTCCCCTTGTAATTGACAAATTGTTTCAGGGACGAAAAGCTTGATAGATGAAGATTAACCAATCATGCTGAAGTTTTACATTTTGAATAGAACTAACTCACCAAAAACTCCGAACTATGCATGTATTTCCAAATTTGTATGCAAGAAGACTAAAGAATTTCACTTACTTAGATGACGCGTAAGGTTTATAATGCATGTGCAAATTAAGATCCACAAGAAATATAACAGTATACCTTCTGGATTGGATTGTCGCTTGCTCTTATTTTCAGCATCGTCATTATCGATTAAGGTTTTATTATCTACAATTGCTGCAATTTAGTTAAAAGAGAAAGCAAATAATCAGAACTTAAACCAATGATCATGATTTACTAGTACCAATGAGTAACTTAGCACATGGATTTGTAGAGGTTCAGAGGTTATATATTTTAATGATGCAGGACAAAGTTTTGGAGTATTTATTTGAGTTTCATTTATTTAGCAGAAATATACTTCTTCGCTTCATTCGGCGATCTAATTTGTGGTAGAACCCTTATGAACCTTTATGCAGGACAAACCCTTATGAACCTTTGCAGTGATGTTTTTTTTTACATATATCTTGTTTTAAACTTTTATATTTGAAGAAAAATATTTATATGTAGGTTTAGTGTTCCTGCGTGACTTCAAGTGGTGAGTTAATTACCTTGGAATGAATCTGACTGCTATTGTATATATGTTACATAGAAAACTGGTTAACGGATTATTTGATTTTCTGCTGTTTGCAGTTGAAGGCAATACGCATTTGTGGCCCTCGGTATTGGCCGCAAATAATAGATCTTATCCCTGAAGGTATGCACTTGTTTCTGCTTGTTTGTGTGTTGTAACTTCTCACTTCTGTAGGATTTATTATAGACACCATGCATGAGTAGAATCATAGATTAGGTTATTGAAGTATCACATTTTAATATTGCATGTAACCTTGTATTATGTCATGTTTTGTTCGTTTCAATCATCATTGTAAGGATTGATGTATTTGTGCGTACAAAATTGAATAGGCAGATGCTATTGTGCACAGATGGGCAGTGGGCGGCAAATTGGTTATATACTATGGAAGTATGAAACTATGTCAAATTTGTGCACAGATTAGTAGAAACAAGCCTTGCCATTTTGATTGGCAGATTTGATTGGCAGATTAGTAGAAACAAATTGGCAGATTGGGCCCAAAAGCATAATATGTCAAATTTTAGCCCAAAAGCATAATATGTCAAATTTTAGTCCAAAAGCCCAAAAGCCCAAAACCATTTCGGGATTCCCGAAAATTTGGTTTGGGATCGATATTGAAATTGGGATTCCTGAAAATTTTGGTTTGGGAATCGGGACAAGGATTTCGTTATGGGATCCCATACTGAACCACCCCAAGTAACCATAGCTACAATTTACTTTATTATTATTTTTTTAATTAACAATTCATGTTTAAATGTGTATTTAAACAGGAGGCACTAGAGTAAATTTGCAACGCCAAACCTTAATTGAAGATTTCTCTCATTTTCTCACTTTGGTAGTCTGGTCTGGTTTCCATCGAATCAAATATTTTCGGAAGGGAATTCTCCCATTTCGAACAAGCAGCAGCAGCAATGAGCAAATCACAAGGTTTCTCGTGGGCACGTCTCATCGTGAAACAAGGCATTAAGAAACCCAGCAAAGCCCCACTCCCCTTGGCCCGGAAAATCTCCACTCGGCCACACTTTCCCGCCACCCCTCAGCCACCGAAATGGTCGTTTTCTAGCAAGATCCCTTATTCAACAGTGTCATCCAGAGCGGCCCAAGACCTTCTGGGGGAGGTGGAGAGAGAAAAGCAGAGAGAACGAGAGCAGAGGAAGAGGGTGGGGCTGGACACCAAAGACATTGACCGAGAAGATGAGGAGGACTACATGGGCGTTATGCCATTGATTGAGAAGCTCGAGAAGGAGAAGCTCAAGGACACCGGAGACTTGAACTTGTACGAGGAGCCCACCGATTCCGATAGTGACGAAGACGATGAGAGGTTCACTCCTGATGCCGTCAAGAAGAGGTTTGATGAGTTTCAGAGGAAGTTCACGCGCCACGAGGAGTTGCTCAACAACTTCACCGAGGCTGGTAATTTGCCCATTTCCCTGCTTTTTCAACAATGTGCTGTTTTTTTCCTTTGGTATTAATTATTCCAATTGCTTTTGAAATAGAAAAAATAGAAATTGTGGGTGAAAATTTTCGACTCCAGGTACCCTAAAACATGACATAATGATGGTTTTTGTATGTATTTGTGTGCTAGTCTAGTCCAGGATATGATATTTGTTTACTTACATTGCATTTGCATTCTCTGACATGACATGACAGAGACACTTGATGATGCTTATAAATGGATGAATAAAATTGACAAGTTTGAGCAAAAACATTTCCGCCTTCGCCCCGAATATAGGGTCATTGGTGAGTTGATGAACCGTCTCAAAGTAGCTGAGGGAAAGGACAAATTCATCCTCCAGCAGAAACTAAACAGGGCTATGAGATTGGTGCAGTGGAAGGAAGCCTATGATCCAAACAATCCTGCCAATTATGGAGTCATCCAACATGAACAAGTGGAGCCCTCAGTTGATTTATTGGAACATGCTGGGTTTGAAAAACAAAAGCAAATTATACAAGGAGTTGACGACGACAACGAAGAAGAATTTAATGACATGAAGGAGAAAGATGACATGCTGTTAGAGAAGCTTAATGCCATTGACAAAAAACTCGAAGAGAAGCTAGCAGAGTTAGATCATACATTCGGGAAGAAGGGTAAGGTTCTAGAGGAAGAGATCAGAGACCTAGCAGAGGAAAGAAATGATTTGACAGAGAAGAAGAGGAGACCTCTCTACAGGAAAGTAAGTGCATGTGTCATCAAGTTAGACTTTTTAATGTTTATAGTTCAGAATTCTGCAACAACTGACAAAATAATTGTCATAAGTATTTATAAGTTGAACAATTGTTCTGGGTTAGTTTTGATGCAACTTTCCCATTTTCTTTCCCATGTTTTTATGCTTGCTATCGTTTTTAAAAATATTTGTGTATCTTTCGTGGACTTGCCTTTTTTTTTTTTTCCTTTGTTGCTGTTAGCTAATCTGTTCACTTTTGGTATAACATATCATCTGCTACGTATGATGTTTGTAGAAAGAGTATGAGTTATTTATTTGGTATATGGTTAGCCTTGTTATACTGTGAAGTTTGAGTGAAGTCTTCACAATTTTGTTTTTCCATATTTTCTAATCATTCTTACTAAACTTTGTCCTTTGAGGAGCTTTATGTTATTTGTTTTGAACTTCATTGCAGCTTCCCATGCAGACATATAACATATTTCTTGTTTTTGGTGTGCAAACACCAATGTTTTTGACCATTTTATTCCTTACATGTTGGCAGGGGTTTGATGTTAAATTAATCAATGTGAACCGAACTTGTAAAGTAACAAAGGTACTCCACCTTGCGGTTTATGTTTTGTGTACATAACTTTTTCTTTGATTTCTCTTCAAGACTCCTAACAGAGATCAATGCTTTTACATTTCTGTTTATGCTCTATAGGGGGGGCAAGTGGTCAAGTACACTGCCATATTAGCTTGTGGGAATTATCATGGTGTTGTTGGTTATGCTAAAGCAAAAGGCCCAGCAGTCCCTATCGCTCTTCAGAAGGTATGTGTGGTCTATGAACACTGCAGAGTTCCAATGTCTTGCACAGTGTTAAACATATATTTTTTATATGTTGATTTATCATGATCTAGTTTGCACATCTATGTGTAATTGCTGTGTTACTTTTTTATAGTTTGAGTATATTAGATGTGATCGTTGTGATCAAAGTAATATCCATCGAACTGATTATTTTAGATGGATCTCATGTGGATAAGTTCATTGGTTGTTTTTGGATATATCTTGGTATAGTCTGATATTGCTATCTTACTATTATTACTATAATTATCATTATTGTTGTTATTATTTTTTTTTACAAGATAGGCTTAGTAAAGTTCAACTCTTACAACTTTATGTCTTAATGGTCACAGATAATAGAATAAAAATGCTTTTATTGGTGAAAAGACTATAAATAACAGATAATACACATTGAAGATATAAATGTGGGCAGTTCGCAACAACTGGCAGTGGTGTTTCTCACCCTTGTTGTCCAAGGGTCACATATACTCTAAAACCATATTCGAGACCGATACCACCATAATACGTGCAATATTGCCTTGTTGAATACTACCCTAAAATGCTTATAAGTGATTTTAAACAGTGATGGAAATTGTTTTTGGAATAAAATAGATCTAGTGGTAGTTTACAATGTGAAGGGCACGATGATTACATTCTAGTTTTTGATGTGCTGTCTTGTCATTGTGTTGTATTGTATCATATTATACATCTTGATTCTTGAATCTACATCCATGCAACATATGTCTTCCATTCCTATTTTGGTTAAGTACACCCATTTTTTGTTGGTTTTCATCTCTATTATGAAAATGCACCCCCATGAAAATGGCCATCTGTAAATGAAGATGTGTTGTTTAATAAAACAACTGAGGAAGTATGACCAGGTTTTCTGTTACTAGGACGACATGTGTAGCAATAACTATCCTTGTTAGATTGTTGATGATTTTCACTTTTGTTGCGTTCTTCCAGAATGATTGTAAAATTATGGACTGAAAAATTTTGAACAGTACCAATTGAGCTAAGTTCTTTGCCTCGCATGTCTGGATTATGAACTTACTGTAAATAGATTTCCTTTTATTCTGAAGTAAGTTATTAAGGGTGCTTTATGTGTTTTTACCATTGAGCATAGACTTGAACAAGTTTATCCATTTTTTCTCTGTACCGGCGATTGTCTTTGTGAAACATATGACCAGGGTTCGTTTTTCTTCTGATTGAAATAATTAAGGGTGTCGTAATTGTTTCTACTATTGAGCATAGACATGAACAAGTTTATCAATTTATTCTTCTTCTGTTTTTCTTTTCTTTTCTTGTCTATGTACTGATGATATTACAACAATCAGGCATATGAGAAATGCTTTCAGAATCTCCACTACATTGAACGACACGAGGAGCATACAATTGCGCATGCAATACAAACAAGTTATAAAAAAACAAAGGTGATTGGCTCATTGTGGTGTACTGGTTTTTTGTCCTTGTAGTGGCATTCTTTCATTCTTGTGTTTTTCTTGTTTTTTCCCTTGATATAGAGCCTACGTTTAACCTGTAATTCGTATCAGGTGTATCTCTGGCCTGCACCCACTAGGACAGGTATGAAAGCAGGAAGAACTGTTGAAACCATTCTAAACTTAGCTGGTTTCAAAAATGTTAAGTCTAAGGTATTGACTTTGAAAGAAATCCATTTTAAGAGGGGTGGTTCCTGCAATTTGGTTTGTTGCTCTAACCTCCACACACTTGTCAGGTTGTAGGCTCAAGGAATCCTTATAACACAGTCAAGGCTCTCTTCAAATCCCTTAATGCGGTCAGTAGTCACTTTAACCGGTGTGTCGGATTTTCTTAAATTAATTGAGTTTAATCTGTGTCTCTGTATGTGAATTTTCAGATTGAAACTCGAAAGGATGTTCAAGATAAGTTTGGCCGCACTGTTGTTGAGAAGTACCTTCTGTGACAGATGTGCTTTATGGAATAATTCTTTAGGCCGTCTCAAAGTTTTGCACCCCTTTCGTTTCTCCTTTCACACTATTGGTAAAATAATGCTAGGGAGCTTAAATTTGTAGACAAAAGTTTGCACACTAAATGTTATGGAAGTTAATGATTGGTTACTTGGTAAATCTTTTTGAAAAAGGAACATGAGTGGTTCTTTCAAGAGTCACTCCAACATCAGTGGTTCTTTCAAGAGTCACTTGTCTGTTTAAGACCCACAAAGGAACACTTTACCTAGTGATTGTTGATTCGTCTTCGATGAAAAAATTTAAAATGTGAAAAATGATTCACATATTTTGTTTTCTTTTACTTGCTCGTGTTTATTTCGGTTTCTTATGAGATGCAGAAATCCACTATCCCTCCCTCCAAATTCCAAAATGGTTGTTAATATCCTGCCTCCTCTTATGGAAATATACAAGATGTGGGTTTTACCTATTTGTAATAACACCAGCGAACGTGATACGGTCTGAAGCTGTTGTTTTTTGAACTGTTTTTGTTATATACTAGCGAAGGGTATACTGTAGGTGTATTAACTGAAGGGGTTGATAATTATAAACTTAATACAAAGGTAGAATTTCGGGTTATGTGTAATTTCTTGCTGTTTGTGAATCATTATGTAGTTATATGATTATATACCTGCCAATGATGAATATGCATGAGTCACGCTTGACCACTAGGACTGGACTGTATAAATTAATTCTCTAGATTCAAGGCATGTTGAAGTAAGAAATGAAGTTGGAAGGAATGAGATGAATTAGTTACAAGTATCCTATCATTTTGTGGTGATTGGTCGGGTCCATGTCCAACTCCACTTGGACAGAATTCCTTCTTTAAACATACATTGATTTCTAGGCACCAAATGTGGCCATAAGACAGTTTATTTGATACCTGGAAACTTATATATATATATATATATATATATATATATATATATATTTTTTTTTTTATCTTCTAGATATTCAAAATAGAGCAAAGAATGTGTACAACTTGAGAGCAAACATAGCTAAAAAAGTTAAAGGGAAGTGGGCTTAAGATCGATATCTCAAGGCATCCTAAATTTTTTGGTATTAGGATCCAATTGCCCCTAACTTTTAACCCTTGAAATTTGGAAACTTCCAAAGTAGCTTCAGATATTAGAGTCCTCATTATTTCTTTTAGGAACATAGGAATTCAATTTTCATTCATTTTATTAACTAATACATCTTATTAGGATGTCTTTTATCATTGTTTTTCAATAATATGTTTTTTCTATGTATTCTTAAGTTTCTCTACTGTCAACAAGGATTAAGGAAACCAATAACCACATTTTGAGTAGATTTTTACATGCAGATTTTTCTTTTTTTTTTTATGGGCTAAATGTTTTTCCCTAATTGATAGATGATTATGACGAGCAAGAAGAATACATATCAAAGTGAATCCCAATGCATGGTCCGTATGCCAGGTTCATATCAAATTTCCTCAGTGTTGATGGTTCAATTATATATTTTTTTTCAAGGGTAAATTACATAGTAGCCTCTCAGGTTTGAGGTATATTGCAATCTTATACAACATCTTTAAAACATTTCATTTTCATACCTCAAGTACTATTTTATTTCAATTTCATACAACCGTTACATTTTCCATCCGGCGTGTTGTGTGACTATCGTATGCCACTGAAAATCAAGGGAAAATTTTATAGGACGGCAATAAGGTTGGCGATGCTGTATGGCACAGAATGTTGGGCAGTGAAGTATCAACACGTACACAAAATGGGTGTAGCGGAGATGAGGATGCTTCGTTGGAGGTGTGGGCTCACGAGAAATGATAAGATTAGGAATGAGTGAGTTGAACATGTGCAAAGAAGGCCTACTGACGCTCCAGTTCGAAGATGTGACTACGGGACAGAGGTTCAGGGCCGAAAGGGTAGAGGAAGACCTAGGAAAACTTTGGAAGAGACCCTAAGAAAAGACTTAGAGTACTTGGATCTAACGGAGGACATGACACAAAACCGAGCGCAATGACGTTCTAGATTCACATAGCCGACCCCACTTAGTGGGATAATGCTTTGTTGTTGTTACATTTTCTATCCATGGATCTGTTAAATGCTGACATGGCTGCCACATATATGTCACGTGGTTGCCAAATGTCTGCCACGTGGCAAATAAAATAATTTTTTAATTTTTTTTAAAAAAAACTATCTGCCACTTTTTTTTTTTTGTCTCTTTCTTCTTCTTCTGGGTTCGGTCCTTTTTTTTTTCTTTTTTTTCTTCTTCTTCTTCTTTCTCCTCCTCCTCCTCCTTCTCTTCTTCTTCTTCCTCCTTCTTCTTCTGGGTTGCAGGGGGTTCGATCATTCTTTTTCTTTTTTTTTCGTCTTCTTCTTCCTCCTCCTCCTCTTTCTTCTTCTTCTTCCTCCTTCTGGTTCGGTCCCTTCTTTTTTTTTTTTTTTCTTTCTTCTTCTTTTTCCTCCTCCTCCTCTTTCTTTTCCTCCTCCTCCTCTTTCTTCTTCTCTTCTGGGTTCGGTCCCTTTCTTTTTTTCTTTTCTTCTTCTTCTTCCTCCTCCTCCTCCTCTTTCTTCTTCTCTTCCTCCTCTTTCTTCTTCTCTTCTGGGTTCGGTCCCTTTTTTTTTTTTTTTTCTTCTTCTTCTTCTTCTTCCTCCTCCTCCTCTTTCTTCTTCTCTTCTGGGTTCGGTCCCTTTTTTTCTTCGTCTTCTTCTTCTTCTTCCTCCTCCTTCTCTTTCTTCTTCTCTTCTTCTTCCTCCTTCTTCTTCTGGGTTCGGTCCCTTTTTTTTTTTCTTCTTCTTCTTCTTCTTCTTCTTCCTCCTCTCCTCTTTCTTCTTCTCTTCTTCTTCTTCCTCCCTTTCTTTTTTCTTCTTCTTCTTCTTCTTCTTCTTCTTCCTCCTCCTCCTCTTTCTTCTTCTC
This sequence comes from Malus sylvestris, assembly GCF_916048215.2. Lineage (NCBI taxonomy): Eukaryota > Viridiplantae > Streptophyta > Magnoliopsida > Rosales > Rosaceae > Malus > Malus sylvestris. The sequence goes on along the minus strand of NC_062273.1, from coordinate 21,404,307 downwards.
TTCTTCTTCTTCCTCCTTCTTCTTCTGGGTTGCAGGGGTTTGGTCCCTTTTTTTTTCTTCAAATTTCAAGTTTTTTAAAAAAAAATTAAAAAATTATTTTTATTTGCCACGTGGCAGACATTTCGCAGCCACATGACATATATGTGGTAGCCACGTCAGCATTTAACAGATCCATAGATGGAAAATGTAACGGTTATATGAAATTGAAATAAAATAGTACTTGAGGTATGAAAGTGAAATTTTTTAAAGATGTTGTATAAGATTGCAAATAGATCTCAAACCTGAGGGGCTACTATGTAATTTACCCTTTTTTCAATTATTTGACCACAAGCCAAGTATGGATTACAAAGTGAATCCTATACGGATGTTCTTAAAACCCGGGAAATTTAAAATTTAAAATTTAAAATTATGAAAACGGAAGAAAATATGACGGGGTAGATACGTCTTTCAGTTCCAGAAACCACTCCCAATCCAACCTCAAATCCTCCAACCCTGCATCGCCTCCACTGACCACCGCTTGCCCCTTCCTCTCTCTGATATTGAAAACAATATTAAAAAATTTAAGCAACCATAACCTCGAATGAAAGCAATTTCAAGAAGCCAAATGAATGGCTTTTATATCGTAATAATTTGATGTTCATCAAGTTTGGTAATTAAATTGAAATTTGTTTCTTCTTCTCACCCGTCTCTGTTTTTCTTTACACCCTCCCATTTCTGTTTATAAAAATAGTTTGGGGATGAAGGCAAGAGATTATGGACATCAACTTTTTCCCAGATGAAATTAAAATTTACATAAAAGAGAAAAGGATAAACAAGTAGAGAGAGGGAGCATGGAAAAAGAGAGTAAGCAAAAGAGATGGAGACTGCGGCGTCCGGAGGCAGCGTAAGGTAGGAGGGATGCTTGACTGAGTCTGGGACGGCGTTGTTCTTCTAGATTTTTTTATTTCTTAATTTTATTCTCTGAAAGGGGTAAAATTGATTAGAAATTGTAGAAATGGTTTCTTAACTTTAACTCAATTTGAACAATAGTTTCTTAATTAAAAATCTATGACTAATGGTCTCTTAACTCATTAATACATGCAACTATGGTCATTTTCGTTAACTCTGTTAGAACTCCTGTCAAAATAAGTCACGTGTCATGCACATAAGGCTGAATCAAGGAGAAAATGTGAAAAACTAAATGAAAAAAATTGTAGCAATGATCATTTAACTTTAACTCAATTAGAGAAATGGTCCATCAACTTTAATCCAATTGTAGCAATAGTCCTTCAAATTTAACTAAATTGTAGAAATAGTCATTCCAACATGACTCATTTTGATGGAATTTTGACAGAGTTGACGAAAAGAGACATAGTTGCACATTTTAAAAAGTTAAATGCACAGAAATATTGTCGTTGCAACAAAACCACCCTAGACATTGGTGTGGTAACTTTTGTATCTCTTAATTATAAGTAAAATCTACGGTGATTGTATGTATTCAATTAATTAGTAAGACTTTTGAAGCAAAGATACACGAATGTGGTAATTTTTGAAACTCTTTATCGTACATAGAATGTGAATATTACAGTATGTATCAAAATTGTTGAGTTGACAAACTACCACAGTAAAGGGAAACTGATATGGTAACTTATATGTAACTCTTATATATCCATACATTACGTAGGATGTGAATTACGATGATTGTATGTTTCATAATCGTTGGATTAGTACATGCTACTTAAAAGTACAATATGGTAATCTTTTCTTTTTTCTTTTTCATTTGTGTTCTATGTTTTAGACAGATCTGGAACCACACAAGAGAATGTTGGGATCTTTCAGTTGGCTGGAGGATGAGTTGCAGTATCAATCTCAAAACCAGAAGGCGAAAACACAAAATTATTAAATATTTCTCTAATTTGTTTCACTCAAAATCATTTTTTACGTATTTAGTTTTGGAATCGAAACTCGTGATAATTAATCTGGATTAAATCCTGGACCCGTGACCATTTTCATCCATCCGTGATTAGATAGTACTTAATTAAGCTTATGCGCCCGGCCCCAAACAAAATTTTTCATTCATATTATAATTATATGAATCAAAGAATTAGGTTATAAGAAGACAACTTACTTTATATTTCTAATATTCTTTGGAGGCAGACAATTCTGCCTTCACAATGATGCTGGTGAAGAAGGAAGCCATAAAGAATCTTTCACTGCCAGAAATTTGGGTTTCACCTCTTCCCCAGGATCTCTTAGGATTCCTTCCATCAAATCCACAAATTTTAGTCTTTGAAATTTGATCAAACGACTAAAAACAGGAGCCATTTTAAAAGTTATAATAACTTAGTTGTTAGATCAAATTTCAAGAGTCTGAATTGATGAATTTGATAAATTTAGTAGAAGGGATCCTTCCCCATGTGGACTTGTTTTTCTTTTAGACATCAGGGTTTCACCTCTTCCCCATGTGATAAAATGCTTTTACTATTCAGAAATTTCAATGTGCTCATGATGCGGTAAATTTGGTTTGGAGCTGATTTTTACACAATTCTTAAAGGAAAAGGATCCCCTCCTAAGCAAATGGTGGAGATCCTCATGACCACACAATAAGGATCGTTGGATTTTGATCTAACGGCTACAATTATTATAACTTTAGAGGGATCCCTTTGTTTGTAACCGTTGGATCAAAATCCAACGGCTCGTATTGTGTGGTCATGAGGATCCCCACCATTTGCTTAGGAGATGATCCTTTTCCAAAAATAAAAAGAATGTGTTTATAATTTCCATTCCAAAAGTGCAATCTCACAAGTCCATCAAGATTGGTACCATGATTAATGTTTTAGAGTGATTTTCGATAAATAAACTCTAAAAAAAGTGAGGATAAATACTTATAAAGAAATCGAATGATAGAAATTCAAAAACTTTTGCCCACTTCTTTAATTTTTTTTTGAAGCTATTCTCGCAAAACGGAAAATCTTATTGGCACTTTAAAATATTTTAATATCCTGCATCTCAAGTTCGTAGAAAAAGAAAAAAAAAAGAATTATCATGTTCAAACTTACGATGGCAGGGACATGATAATCCTTTATCCCTCAAACATGTTATAGCTAAACACCACCTGAGGAGACGAACTTAAAATTCAACAATTTATTATGTAAGGACATAGATTAGGAAAAGTTGTATAATTAAATATGCATTTGCATATTCCTTTTTCCTGCAAAATTTAAAGGCAAATAATGTATGGACAAAGATTTCTAGTTTAAGGTGGATTTGTCACATCCCAACCCGAGCTCCACTATATTTTGAGCTCGACTCCGCCATAGCATGATATTGTCCGATTTGGGCCCTAACCACTTACTCACGGTTTTGTTTATGGGAACTCACACGAGAACTTTCCAGTGGGTCCCCTATCATGAGATCGCTCTCGTGTGAACTCGCTTAACTTCGGAGTTTCTACGGAACACGAAGTCAATGAGCTCCCAAAAGACCTCGTGCTAATTGGAGGTGAGTATATACATATAAGACATAGAGGATCCACTCTCTTGGGCGATGTGGGATCTTACAATCCACCCCCCTTGGGGCCTGACGTTCTCGTCGGCACACTTCCGGGCAGGGATTGGCTATGATATCAAATCGTCACATCCTGACCCGGGCTCCACCACATCCGGGGCTCGACTCTGCCATAGCACGATATTGTCCGCTTTGGGTCCGGACCACGTCATCACGGTTTTGTTTCTGGGAACTCACACGAGAACTTCCCAGTGGGTTACCCATCCTGGGATTGCTCTCGCTCGAACTCACTTAACTTCGGAGTTCCTACGGAACCCGAAGCCAATGAGCTCCCAAAAGGTCTCGTGCTAATTGGAAGTGAGTTTATACATATAAGGCATAAATGATCCACTCCATTGGACGATGTGGAATCTCACAGGATTAATGGACCACTCTCTTTATCAATATTTAGGTCACGTGCGTCGACCACAAAACAGGTAGTAAACCATATAACCAGATCACACCAGCAAGTAGGTGTTAGTTATAAATCACACCTTATACTTAAAAGCAATATGCATGAATGATCAGTTTTTTAGAATTGGTTGCAGAGATTATTAGTTTTTTATTAACGGCTACGTAATGGTCATATATCAATGACTCAACGATGCATAAAAACTACAGAACAATGATATAATGACGACATAATAAACATTGATAATTTTTATAATCAACTGTCAAAAACAGATTATTCCTGCTAATTGCCCTACATTTAAAACCTTTCTCCTACTTAAACCTGTCCTTTTAAGATCAGTATCCTTCTAGCAGCCTCACATCGATCACACATAAGGATATCTAGTGACCATACATGTTTGTCATCTATTATGCTATCACATTCATAATTAAGTATAGGATGGATGAAGAAGGGTGAAGAAAGAATAGTGGAAGAAATGTGAAAGAAATATGTATGAAATGACACAGAATAAATAATTTTATGTTGTATTCATTAATTTCAAATTTTTGTTTTCATGTAATTGCCTTTATTTCTATCTCCTCTCTCACTGCCTTTCTACGTCATTACTCACACATCATTTATCTCATACTTTTTCATATTGGAAAATGCTAAGAAGATTAGATTTTAGGATCATCTTTTGTAAATCACATCATGTAGCGATGTACGGTTAAACGTTTTCTTTAATCATAACCCTTCTATATTTATGTAGCACAGAAAAATAAAAATAAATAAATAAAACAAAAAGTTTATCAATCCAGCCTTCGATAGTTCACTGAAAAATAAATGATCGCTGCATGCAAAGTTATGCATGCATGAAATATTACTATTATTTGGCCATCATGTGGTGGTTTAGTCGTTGAGAACGAATTTCAAACTCTATTTCACACAACATGTTTTATATTCTATTCCTGGCACTGGTAAATCTTTCCGACTCCCAAAAAGATGAACTGCAATCTGCAGTGGTGAAGCCCCAGTTAGACCTTTTTTGTTAAAAAAAACAAAACAAAAACAAAGAAAACTATTACTTAATTGGGTAGAAGCAATTAATGAGTAGCTAGGTAGCTCAATCAAGTTGCAATTTCTATCACATTAAATTATAATTTTCTACTTGTCTTCTCAACCTTGGAAAGGTGAAGTGCCGTGCAGGTGCTGCTGGTGCCCTTTATGAGAAATTTTTTTATTTTTTATTTTATACTTAAAATCATTTTAAACAAACCAAGACTGAAAGATTGGCATGGATCTAAGGCCATCTTCAACCAAGGGCTAGCTAGATGGCTCGTTTTAGTCTTCTGGCCCTCCAAAACATTAATATTTTAATGAACAGTATAGGGTCATATTTGTCTCCATCTCCAACCGAGGGCCAAAGAGCCATATGGCTCGTTTTAGCCTTGTTACAAAAAAAACTGTCTCCAACCGAGGGCCAAAGGGCTATAGGCCCAAACATAATTTATTATTTAAATTTAAAAACTACAATAAGTTAAATTTAAAAATGGTGAAAATTATGTGAGAAATAGTGTAGGAATGATTTAGGTATTTATAGGAAAAAAAGGGAATTTTTTAAATTCAGTAAAAAAAATTTGGCCCAAAAAAAAAAAAATTGAATCCAACGGTTACTAGCCGTTGGATTCAAATTTTTTCCAACTATTTGTGTCGGTTATAACCGACATTATTGCCCTTATTCCTGTTGGTTATATTCGACAGTTTTAAGCAAAATTTCTAGCCAGTCCAGGGCTGGCTGGTTTCAGCCAGCCTTCTAGCGCTTTGGCCCTTTCAGATTTCATGGGGCCCACGAGTCCTCTGGCTTAGCCCTCAGTTGGAGATGGTTTTCGGGCTATTTTTGACCATCTGGCTTTTTAGACCCTTCAATTGGAGATGACCTAAAACAATTTTTACCCACGAATTGCGGGCCGTTGTCGGTGACGATGGACTGAGGGATGCCAAATTGGCAAATGATGTTCCTCTATATGAAACGCTTTACGTCCATCTGAGTCGTGATGGTCATGGGCCATGCTTCTACCCATTTGGTGAAGTAGTCAGTTGCCATGATCATCATGCATCTACCCCCAGTAACAGGTGGCATAAGTCCTACCAGGTTGATTGCCCATTGCATGAACGACCAATGGCTTGTTTGCGAATGTAGCTCGCTGGTAGGCAGTACTGGTACCAGCTTGTAGCCTTGGCAGTGGTCGCACTTTTGTACTAATTCCTTAGCATTTTGGTGCATGGTAGGCCAATAGTAGCCTGCCTTAAGAGCCTTCTGTGCTAAGGATCGACCTCCGGAGTGATTTCCACAAATGTTTTCATGGATTAAACTTATAACCTTCAAGTCATCGGGAGGTGCTAGGTAGCGAAGATGTGGTTCGGTGTAGGATTTTCGGATGAGAATGCTGTTCCACATATAATAGCGTACTGCCTTGATTTGGAGCTTCCTAAACTCCAATCTTTCTGGGGGGAGTGTGCCGTTGACCAGGTAGTTTATAATACAACTTTGCCAATTAGGAATTATACTAACCTGTGATACTTTGGCCGTTGGCTTCGTCTATATGCTTGGCTTGTCTAGATATTCCACCGGAATAGAGCGTTTGAGTTGGTGGTCGACGGCAGAGCCTAGGCCAGCTAGCGCATCTCCGTGGGCGTTATCTGCCTGCGAGACTTAAGTGAGAGTGTAAGGCTGAAATGCCTCAAGCTGCTTGCGTACCTTCTCTAGGTATTGCGTTATCCTTGGATGTTTTACCGTGTATTCCCTAGTAGTCTGGCTGGTGATTAACTGGGAATCAGAATGTATTGCAAGCTTCTTTACTGCCAAGTATTTTTCCATTTGAAGGCCTGCCAGTAGGGCATCGTACTCTGCTTTGTTATTGGATGCTTTGAAGCTTAGAGTGATCGCCTGCTCGAGCATTCAGTCGTCTAGGGTGACAAGGACCGTGCCTACTCCTGAGCCTTTATAGTTGGATGCTCCGTCGACATGCAAATGCCAGAAGTCTCCATCGGATGGAGTAGGTGCGGCTAAGGTGTGCTCAGCTGCTTCTAGGGCATTGTTAGGCCGCTCTGTTGCGTCGCCTAGGCTAGGTGTGAATTCCGCTATGAAGTATGCCAAGGCTTGGGCCTTTATTACTGTGCAGGGTCGAAAAACTAAACCGTATTGGCTAAGTTCCAACGCCCACCTCATCACTTGTTAGGAAGTGTCCAGACCATGTAAGATTAATCGTAGAGGATACTGAGTCATGACGATGACTGCATGAGCTTAAAAGTATGGTCTGAGCTTCCGAGCCACAACAACTAGCGCCAAAATTATTTTTTCGATCTTCGAATATCTTGTTTCCGCATCGAGAAAAGCTACCGGCAGTTAGGCCCCTAGCTTTTCTTGTATGAGGGCATAGTTTATTGCTACTTCGGAGACTTCCAAGTAGATGTATAAATCCTCTACTGCTTTCAGCTTGGATAGTAAGGAAGGTGCTGTGAGATACTTCTTCAGGTGTTGGAAGGCTTTTTCGCATTCTTCATCCCTTTTGTCTTATTGTGCCATCTTGATGGCCTTGAAAAAGGGCTTGCATCAATCGATGGACCGCGAGAAAATGCGGTTAAGATTAGCTGCTCGACCAGTTAAGCTTTGGATCTCCTTCAAGGTAGTTGGAGACTTCATTTATAGGATTGCTCGGATTTGCTTGGGATGTGCTTCAATTCCTTATTGGGTTACTAAGTACCCTAGGAATCGGCCTGAAGATACTCTAAATGTGCATTTGGTGAGGTTGAGCTTTATCGTGTACTTTCTGAGGATGTTGAAAGTTTCTGCCAAGTTGGGATATGATCTGAACACTGCTTGCCCTTTACCATGATGTCGTCGACATAGACCTCCATGGTTACCCTAATTTGCTTCTTGAACATCATGTTTACTAACCTTTGATAAGTGGCTCTTGTGTTCTTGAAGCCAAGGGGCAAGATGTTGTAGAAGTAGGTGCCTCGCTTGATTACGAATGTAGTTTTCTCCTTATCGGGCTCGTACATGGCTATTTAGTTGTAGCCTGAGTGTGTGTCCAAGAAATTGAGTAGCTAGTTCTTAGAAGTTGAATATACCAATAAATCGATTCGAGGGACAAGATAAGGATCTTTTGGGTATGCTTTGTTGAGGTCAGTGTAGTCTACGTAGACCTTCTATTTGCCCTTATCTTTCTGCATGACTAACACAATGTTAGCAAGCCATGCTGAGTGTGCCACCTTTTCTACGAATCCGGCCTCCAATAGTTTGTCAATTTCCACCTCGATGGTCGCTACTCGCTCAGGTGTTAAATGTCTTCTCTTTTGGATCATTGGTTTGGCAACGGGATCGACGTGTAATTTATGGCAGGCTACCTTAGGGTCGATGCCAGGCATGTCAGATGGCGACCATGCAAAAACATCTCGATTTTCTTTAAGGAAAGCTGTGAGTTCTTCCTTCTCTGCTAGGTTTAGACGTGAACCGATTCTAGCCGTCTTTTCTGGTTGTTGGGGATCAAGAATGATGTCACCGACGTCCTCTTCGGATTTTCATCCTATCTCGTCTGCTTGGGCACCATCTTCACGATCTGTTTGCTGTAATTGCTATTTGGTAGCTTCTTCATCCCTTTGGATCTCGGTAGCCTCTACAGGGGTAAAAGTCCTCTTTTTTGATTCCTTCAATACTTGCACAGTTCATCGTCGGGATGCGGCCTGGTCAGACTTGATTTCTCCGACTCATCTTCCCCGGGATGCAGAATCAAATTTTTTGCTACTTGATGGAAGTGACGGCATCCAGCTTGATCAACCAAGGTCTCCCAAGAATCCTATTGTAGAGAGATAGATCGCTTATGATCGTGAACGTCTGCTTTAAGACAACTGGCAATGTTTTCATGCCAAGTGTGATATGGCCGATGGTAGTTGAGGTGTGCCTGTTGAATCCAGTGAGTACCTCTGCTCGGCGTATGATTATGCTTTCCAGGCCCATTTTCTGAATGACTGAGAGTTGAAGTAGGTTGACTGCACTTCCATTGTTGACCATCATTTTGTTGACTATAGCATGAGCTAGTTGGACAAATACTACTAGTGCGTCGTCGTGTGGAAAATCAACGCATTCTGCATCCTACTCGGTAAAGCCAAAGATAGGTCTAGGTTGGATGTCGGTTGCTTGGACCTGTGAGACTAGTAGAGCCTGCTGAATCTTCATTTTTTTGGAATTGCTAGTGGTCCCCAAGTGTTCGGATTCGGCGAAGATGTCATTAATTCGAATCATCTTGGTTGGCGACTTCTCATCGTTGTCTACGTTCCTTCTAGGCTGCGCAGCTGGATTCTCTAAGTATCTGTCAACCTTACCTTCTTTTACGAGTTTCTCTAGGTAGTTCTTCCAAGTATAGTAGTCGTCGGTTGTGTGTCCAGGACCTCGGTGGAATGTGTAATACTTGGTATGATCCATCTTGGAAGTATCTTCCTTTGATTGTTTCTGCAGTTTGAACCATGACTCGTTCTTGATGTCACAAAGGATTTGGTGGATCAGAATTGAGAACTTAGAATAGTTCTTGGTCGTTAGGCATTCTTTGTTCGTGGGTCGGTCTTTACGCTTGGCCTCCTGCCTGTTTTTGCTGAATTGTTTCCCGTCCTCATTCCTTTAAGCCATTGCAGACTTTTTTCGAGGCTGCTCGGGCACCTTCTCTGCTCGCCGAGCTTCGTCCTAAAGTGCATGTTTCTCTGCTAGAGCAAATGAGTCTGCTAGAGTTAAATTTTCTTTCATGATCATTTCTCCGAACAGTGGGTGGTCTGTTGGGAGACCCTTTTGGAAGGCCGCACTTGCTATCGATTCATAACATCCAACAATCTTCACCTTCTCTATTTTGAACCTCTTCACGTAGTCGTGGAGCGACTTCTTTGGGTTTTTCTTCACGTTGAACAAGTTGTCGGACTTTTTCTTGATCGAACGGTAGGATGAGTATTCTTTGGTAAAAACCAAGGAAAGATCATCAAAACTTCTGGTGGATCGTGGTGGCAAGGTGTGAAACCAATCTTTTGCTCGCCTTGTAAAGTAGTGGCGAAGATTTTGCACATAAGAGCATCGTTGCTCCAATATAGGACCATCGTGCTTTGGTAGTGCTTTAAATGCCTCTCCGGATCTCCATCTCCTTTAAAAGATGTAAAGTGTGGCATGCTAAACTTACATGGAAGCTCTGCCTGCTCGATTTCGTCTGTGAAGGGTGACATGCTCATGTTGGTCATATCTCGTCGTAATACTTCATCAGCCTTTTCGTTGCGTTGGAAATTGCACAATCGCTCATTAAAGAGCCTCTCTACCTTTTCCTTAATTTACCTTTGTTGGGAAAGTGGAACTCTCGGCTGCTCTCGGTCTTGACCTGCTGATCTAGGCTACTCTTCTATGTTATCGGCTCGTCTATGCTGTGGCGACGATACATGTGGTCCATTCCCAGCAGGCGAAGGAATTCTTCGCAGGCTACTGGTTGAACTTGAGTCGGATTGAGTGACTGCTTCCCTCCGTCCATCGTGCTGCCTATTTTGATGTGATGTGGATGATGCTCCTTGCGGGCCTAGTTGTGAATGAACGCTTTGCCTGGAAAGCGAATTATGTTGATTATCGGAGTGTGGCCCCAACCGTGAGTGTATGCCTATCCGTGGGCCTAGTCAAGAATGCACGCTCATCCGCGCGCTTCGGTGGGAGTATATGCTATCTCGGGGGCCCAACTGGGAATGCACGTTGCCCGAAAGCTTAACTCGTGGTTGGTTTAGCGGTTACTTGCAAGGGCGCTGCTGGAGAGGCTATTTGTCTGCCCTTGTCCTAGTGTGGGACACCTCGTCTGGAGCACGTTGGATCTCGGTGCGCTGTAGGAGCTAATTCACTAAGGTTGTTTGTTGTGCAAGGGCGCTCATCAACTCTATGACTTGTCGGGACAAGTGTTGTTCGCCATTTGGATTGGAAATGCTTGGAAGGAATGTGCCTCCTTAAGCAATGGAAGGGTGGTAGACTTTAGGCACGAGATTTGAGTTGGGAAATGTCAAATTGGTGGAGAAATATGGTGAAAATGCCCCCAGCTCAATGGTGGGTCCGGATGGTTGAGATAGTCTTAGGCCAACTAGGGTTGCTTGGGAAGCCATGAGAGCAGGCTGGGCTACGGGAGTAGGCTGGGTTGTAGGAGCCGGCTTGGCCACAGGACAGGAATAGGCTGTTTAGCGCGTGATGCATGCGAGTGCAAGGCTTGGGCCGTGGCTTTGGTGTCGTGAGCCTTGGATGGCACGGCTCGGGCCGTGGTAGTGGTGTCATGGACCTTGCTGCGGGCAGTGGTGACCGTGGTGGCCACCGCGGTGGTTGCCATGGTGGAGCCCCGTAGCGATGGTGTCGCTCCTATGATCACATTTAGCCTCGTGGATCGCCGTGGTCCAATTTCTTGAATATTGAAATTTTCACTTGTGGAATTTTCTAAATTTCTAACCATTGTATTTCTCTTTTACGTTTTATCAAAGAATCTTTGCAAATAAAAAATTCTAATAATAAGAACGTACGAAAAATCTATAAATGGACAAGAAAATAGAAAACCTTTTTATGCGAGAGTCTTCTATTAGTGTGTGACTCTTCTCTCAATGAAAGCACCAATTTGTGGATGCAAATTTCCGACCTCTTCTTCTTGGACAAAATTGCACCTACAAAACAATTAACACCTTAGGTCAAGGCCAAAAGCCTCACGCGCCCACGATGAATTGGGGGGGGTGCTTTGGCAGAAGAACCTCCAATGCTAAAGTTAGAATTTAGAGAAAAGTGTTTAGAGAGTTTTTTGGAGTTTTGCAAGAGTGTGGAACCTAGGTTTTTAGAGAAAATAGGGTAGTATATATAGGGTATGTCCGGTCCCCTTTGGAGAGAAGGTGGCCGGCCCTTTGGGGTGTTTTTGAGTGTATTTTGTAGTTTAATTGGCAATTAATAGATTAATTAGGTAATAAATCTATTAATTGACCAATTAACATAATTTTAAATGGAATGTTTTGGGGGTTATGAAATAATTACCTTGTGGAGAATATATGATGAGGATGAATAAAATAATTTTGAATTTGTTACCTATTTTGGGCATTTTTGACTTGGTTGAGGGATGATTGCTCGCTGCTCGCGTGTATGAATCTTGATATGCCTCAAGAGTATTTTTGTCCTCTTTTATCCAAAAATCCACATGTCACCTTGTGATTATTTTTGGCTTCACAATGTTTACATTGACTTTCTATATATAACTATTAATTTTTATTTCTGTCTACACATTTTAATTACTTTTGATTAGCTAATTTAGTTAAAGTGTGAATCACGTCTTAATCCCAAATTCAGACTTAATCTCGGATTGGGGCGTGACAAAATTTACAAGAGTTTCAAGAATGTTTTCTCCCCTTTGCGAGTGGAAGCTTTGGCGTTTCGTGCAAGCTTAGTTTGGGCGATAGATGGGGATTTTCAAAAACTTTAGGTTGAGAGTGATTCGCTTCAAATTATTGGAGCTGTGAATGATCTTCTTACCAATTCGTCCCTCATTGAATAAATTGTGAAGAACATGAAATCATTGATTCCTTTGATCATTGAGGTCAGTTATACCCATGTTCACCACCAAGCTCACGAGTTAGCACACTCCTTGCCCGTTACACCCTCACAGTCGAGTCTCCTTGCGTTTGGATGGACTCTCCTCCAAGATTTATTCTTGATTTCCATGTTTGAAGATTATAACCAAACTTAAGTCGGATTTTTCCACAATTTTGTACTCTTTTCTTGATTGAATTCATTTACTATTGTTTCCATAAATATTGCCACCACACGCTACCATCAAATTAAAAAACAAGAAAAAAAAGAAAATTCCTATCTTGACAAATTCATTCATTGAAATTGAAACCTAGGATGAAACTCATTTATCTTTACTAGGATAATTTCATATTTCTTATATTAGAGCTGGCCATAGCCAACAAAACAAAACTTATTACGACAATGACACCATGACATTGTATAAGCAATCAAATACAATGAATTTCTAGTGTTATTAAATTTGGAGTAGTAAGACTAAATATCATTAGCATCGCACTCAATCATAAAAAATATGAATCGAAATTTTCCAAATACCCCTGCTAAATTCTCTCTCTAGAGTGTTTTCCATTAACTTTTGGTAACTTCGCAATCACCCTAATCGTAATCACCCTAATTATTAAGACATTCAAAATATACTAATCGTACTAGTAGTGGATCATCTCGGTGATTAAAATATTTCTTTGCAACTGTTCTCTTTGTGTTTAAGTTCAAATCCCGACTAGTGAAAAACATAAACATGTTACAATTTAAACGGTAAATTCAATGATTTCAAATTTTCAACATTTTTTACAGCGTTTAAACCAAACAAACAATTATCGAAAATTACAGCGCCGGGTCACAAAATCGAAGTGTTACCGTCTGGTATTCTGGGTATTTCCCGCCCTTTCATACTCTCTTCGGACCGACATATCGTATGCAATGATGCAACCAAAATTACAAAAAAAAATGGTAAAAAAATTATTGCTGACCATTTCTCCAGTCATTTCAATCCTCCGTCGTTAAAAACAATTGAAGCCTGCAGGACTGGGACGGCGACGTTTTTGTCACCTTGTTATCTGTCGGCTTCTTCGACTCCCGGATTCTTCAGCTTACCCATGATTATAAATCCACGAGCAATCCGTTCTCGGACGGTTTCAATCAGAGATTGAAGAAAAACGACGACGGTTTTATAAATGGCTTTGCGGGAACAAAACGACGGCGTTCGGGGGAGGAAGAAGAAGTCGACGAGAGGCCACCACCGGTTCGTGGGAGTCCGGCAGAGGCCGTCCGGGAGATGGGTCGCGGAGATCAAGGACTCTCTACAGAAAGTGAGGCTCTGGCTCGGGACATTCGACACTGCGGAGGATGCCGCTCGGGCATATGATGGTGCTGCTCGAGCGCTCCGCGGTGCCAACGCCCGAACCAATTTTGAGCTACCACAGAGTGCTGGGTCCGGGGGCGTGGAGGAAATTGTGGAGCCCTTTTCGTTTGAGGCGGTGTGTGGGAATGTGGTGGAAGCTGATGGGTTGCTGGGTGCACTTAAAGCAAAGTTGCAGGATGGTAAGGGAATAACTGGCGTACTCCCACAACCACCACAAGGAACTAGTGGGACGAAACCGGAGTCAGTTAGTCTACGTGGTGCGGTGGCGGGATTCATGAACCCGCACAAGGAGGACCCAATTGTTTTAGAAAATCAGTGGCAGCATCAGGTTCACCCTTGTCCAACACCATCAAACCCAAACATGGTGTGGACCAATGAGAGTCAAGCAGCATATGAGCAAGTGCCTAATTGGTCCACGTGGTCGAATAACAACATGCCGTATGTACCAGAACAATGCGTTATGGAGCCTCCGTTGCCAATTGCAAGCATTGGCGATGCTAAAGTGATGGCGGCGGGCACGCAGCATCTGTCACAGATTGATGGTAATGGTGGTGGTGGTGGTGCTTGGTGTTCAGATCAGCAGCAGTTTTTGCACTGTGACAGTAGCAATTGGGGAGGAGCTAATGGCAGTTGGGATCCTCTTTTTTATGCCTCATCTGTGCTGGGGTGATGAGGTCATATCCATATAATCAATGCAATTCTTTGCGTTTTACCATTTTTAACCTACAAGCTAGTCTTTGCAGGCAAATCAATTCTTTCAAGTATGTGCCCCCAATAAAATTATGTACTCTACTAGGTTAGGCATTTCCGAACGTCATTCATAGGTTCTTCAGTGAAAGAACTACTCTTAATACATAGCCATACCAAAATTGCACTTATTGTTTGTGTGTTGCAGTAATATGTGATCATCTTAAAGAAGATGTAATCGATATTTGTACATTCCCATGATATTTGACATGTAGTAATATGGTCTGGTTAATATTTTTAACATGTAGTAACCTTCGGATTCTAGCAAGTTATTTTCATTCCCATGATATTTGTAGTTGTCAAACTCAATTACCAACATGAAAAGAAAGTGTACTGAAAGAACAGAACTGCAAATTTACCATTTGGTCATATTTTCAAACTTGTTACATCAATTTCAGCAAACAAGAAACACCTAAGTAATGCTACTTGTAGGAGGCATCATAGCGCGATGCTTCTTTCTTCTTCAAATGCAGTCCTCGTCTGCTTGTTTTGCCTGCGCGCCTGTGACAATGAAAAACAAGAAGTGACCTGCAAAACAAGAAGATTGCAGTAAAATGTGAGCACAGAATTCGTTTTAGACCGTTCTGAAAAAAAACGAATAGAGATTAACTGTTCATTAGAAATATCATCCTCATCTTTTGGTCATTTTCGCATCAAGTCAGCCACCCCCATTTACCTGGAAGAAAAGGAACAAAGTGAATGACAGATACCGAAACATCTTATTGTCCTTGATGTGAGGTTTAAACACTAAACTAGCACTCAACAGAATTAACACACGAAACTAGGTTTGATCAATGGCAAGATAATGAGAAGGGCGGGATCAAAACCCTATCAAAGCAAGGTTATGGGCACGACTTTAACTACTCAAAAGTATAAGGCCTCCATGAATCCTAAGAGCGGTGAAATAAAAAACCTTCGACAATTTAAAGAAAAGATAGATACAGCTGTATGTATGTAACAGTAGCATAAGCTCTTGTGAAAAGAGATTTGTAGACCCACCAGAGGAAGTGGTAGTTTGTTCAGCGGTAGTAGTACCTGTTTGTGATAAAGGAGACATGCAACCAAATGAGCCAGGTTTACATGTCGAAGATGTTGAAGCTGGAAATGCAAACAGAGCGGAGATGAAATTTTTCCAGATGATGAAGGTGCAGAAATTAGGACTCTAAAAGCCCACTTTTGTAAATATAAAGAGAGCAATGCACAGTAAATAATCAAACTTTGAAGCTAAAACCACAAACTCTTATTCTCCAAAAGGGTAAACTGTCGGTTTACCCCCTGAACTTTTACCTCACTTTCGATTTCCCCCCTGAACTTTTCTATTGGAAAATTAAGGACTCAAACTAATTTTTTTAGCCAATTTGCCCCCTACCGTTAGTTTTGTTTGTACCATACTTGACTAATCCTGAAACTACTGAGCACCGGTCAACGTTATACCGTCAAGGACCCAAAAGAGTTTCCCTTCAACCAGAAGGCCAATCACAATGCGACACGTGTCGACATCAGAAGCCAATCACAGCGCGACACGTGTCAACATCAGAAGCCAATCACAACACGACACGTGTCAATATTAGAACAAAACTAGAAACTCTCTTCTATAAATAGGGATCATTCTCCCACAATAATCTCTAATGTCATTTTGTACTAAACTATTCACTAGAACTCACTAAACCAGAGCTTGAACCTATGTATTTGTGTAAACCCTTCACAATTAATGAGAACTCCTCTACTCCGTGGACGTAGCCGATCTGGGTGAACCACGTACATCTTGTGTTTGCTTCCCTGTCCCTATTCATTACGTACTTATCTTCACTAGTGATCGAAGCAACCAAGCGAAGGTCACAAACCTGACACTTTCTGTTGTACCAAAGTCCTCGCTGATTTTGTGTATCAACATTTGGCGCCGTCTGTGGGAAACGACACTTATTCCCACTCTCTTCAGCTTTGTCAAGCTGGTTTCCACCGCTCGTACACTCTCTTTTGGCCAAGCATCTCTCTCCGATATGGGGAGCGAAAGAAGCCACAGCACACAGAATGACACCCCCGCTGGACCTAGTATGAAGCAACGAAAGCAGGAAGGAAATAGAGTTACTCTTCAAGCTAAAGTCGATGAGCTAGAGGTTCAGAACAACAAGATAGCGATGAAGAATGAAGTCCTCCAGGAACAATATGAAAAACTTTTCGAGATGCTTCACGAGGCTAGGCAGGCTCAAACACATAAGCTCGTCGCCCCCGTTGAGGTCAACAATCAACTGAATGCCCCCCAACACGGAGGGTCGCCGATATCCGACACGGACATCCCTGATAGGGATCGAGCTACACATCAATGTGATAATCAACATGAGACTTCTCTCAACCCAGCTGCTTCAACCCGAAGCAGGAGAAGTAGAGGAAAACACCTCCTTACAGAGGGTGTGGAAGGATAAAAAGCTGTCTATCGCGATTGTCGAGACTTCCTAAAGCAACGTCGAGAGAATCCCACCCACATAAGCTCGAAGATCAATGACCCAAGGGTTTCTGAAAGACTCGGTCCTCTTCCACGACCTAGGCCAGCCGTCAATCTAGAGAAGGGGCAACAAGTCCCAGAAGAATATGAAGGTACTAGGGACTCGGAAACATTCCGACATACTCACTCTAGAAGTCAGTATGGCGAGTCCAGAGAAAGATCACGTTATCTTGATCAAACTTTCCTACTTCCAAGAGGCGATGGGGACTTAAAGAAGAAAACTTCGGTGGTGCACGACTCCGCTCAGGACCCCCTTGTCCTGCAGCTCATTGAGGAAGTAAACAAGCTGAAGGCTGAACGTCAAGCCGAGATACCTGACTGGAACCAACCCAGGCCTGGCCCTCTCACAAGAAGGATCATCAACACTCCCCTCCAAGCGAAGACAAAGCAGAAGCTTGACTTACAACTCTATACTGGAAGGGAAGACCCGATTGAACACCTTAACCTCTTTGAGTCCACCATGGTATACCGGGGACACACCGACGAAGAACGGTGCCTTCTCTTCCCCTCCACCCTCTCTGGCGGAGCTTTAAACTGGTATTGCCGTCTTCCACCTGAGACAGTAGACTCATTTGAAGAGTTGAGAAAGCTGTTTGTCTCTCAACACATCTTCCAGACCGATCGCTTGCATTCCGCAGATGACTTGTACACTATTCGCCAGAAGCCAGACGAGTCATTACGAAAGTACGCTGGCCGCTTCAGCCATGAGTATTCTCGCTGCGCTGAGGCAGATGACAAGACCGCCCTCAAGGCTTTCACTGCAGGCTTACGTGACTGTTTCTTCAAGTACATGATCAATGCCAACACTTGGAAGACTTACTCTGAGGTGATGACACAAGCTTACAACCATGCCTCCGCCGAGGCAAGGACATATCAAGGGAAACCCCCTACAGTCACCCCTTATCAGCAAGTAGGGAGTGAAGGCCAGATCCAACCGAATGAAAAGACCTCAACCTTCCAAATGGCAGCAGCACACCCCCCTGCCTCATTTAATGCTTCGCCAAGTCAGCAGACATATCAATCTCAGGGCAAAAGGAAAGACTTCCATCCTCACCAATCTCATTTTAATAAAAAGAATAAAAGGCACTATCGCGATAACTCAGGATATCGTCACAATAATGCCCGCCCCCAGGCAGTCAACGCAGTGGGCCAATCACGTATCAAGACAGGCCCTACCCCGAGGTATGAGACATACAACTCTTTGAATGCTACATGTGCTGCCATCTACCCCAGTATAGCTCACCTGATACCAAAGCCAAAGCCAAGACAGCCAGATTACAAGTCCACGAAGAACACGGGCATGTTTTGCTGCTACCACGAGTATAATGGCCATGATAGTGAGAAATGCATTATCCTCCGTGACCATATTGAAGCTTTGGCACGTGAAGGAAAAATTGATCAGTTTCTCCTTCACCCTCCAAGGGATAACCGTAACCAACGCCAGGTGAATGTGATATATTCCATAAGCGGCGGCACACCCATGCCTGAATCTTCCAATAGGGCCATGAAAAGCAGTGAACGAACTTTGAGACCTGGCCATCAAGTGTTTCACGTGGAAGACATCAGAGGAGGCAAGTATCAAAAGCCTAACTGGGATCCAATATGTTTCTACCCTGAGGAAGAAAGAGGTATCATCTACCCTCACAATGACCCGCTGATCGTGGAAGCTCACATAACAAATTTTGATGTGAAACGAATCCTGATAGACACAGGTGCTTCAGTCAATATCATGTTTGCTGAAGCTTTCAAGGCACTTAATGTAGCTAAACACTTGCTCGATCGCTCGATTTCTCCTCTGATAAGCTTCTCTGGCGATATCGTGCAACCTTTAGGGAGTATACACTTACCCTTCACCATTGGTACAGGCCCCTACACAGCTACTATTACCACTAACTTCCTAGTGGTCAACTGCCCGACGGCATATAATGTCATCTTTGGGCGCACAGGCATCAATGATCTCAAGGCCATGGTATCCACACATATGTTGTTGATGAAGTTTCCAACCCCTTTCGGCAATGGGTACATCAGGGGAGATCAACTTAGTGCTCGATCATGTTACAACACTTCAGTCAAACAACAACACCTGCCTGTCCCTAAGGAGACTCTCTTTATACATAACCAAGTCGTAAAGACCAGTCCAGATGAATCCAACTCGGGTCTTCAGGATGGCAACAGTCAACCCGACGACCCTCGAGATAACTCCTTCACCCAGCAAGCACAACCCGCTGAAGAGTTAGATAAGGTCTCTATCTCCAAAGACCATCCAGACCACATGGTGAAGATTGGCACCACTTTGTCACCACCCCTTCGGTTGTCGCTGATCTCATTTTTGCAAGAGAACGCCGAGGTCTTCGCTTGGTCATATAAAGATATGCCGGGCATCTCTCCCGATATCATCTGTCACCACTTGAGTATTGATCCCAAGACCAAACCAGTAAAACAGAAGCGAAGATCTTATGATGTTGAGCGATACGAGGCGATGAAAGCAGAAGTTGAAAAACTCAAGGACATAGGCTTCGTCCGTGAAGTCAATTACCCAACATGGGTAGCAAATGTTGTCCTTGTTAAGAAAAATCCGACCAAGGAAAGTCTCCTGCTTCAAAAGGTCTTGTGGAGAATGTGTGTCGACTACACCGACCTAAACAAAGGATGCCCGAAGGATAGTTTCCCTCTTCCTATCATTGATAGACTTATAGACTCTACGGCAGGGTGTGAGCTCTTGAGCTTCATGGACGCTTATTCGGGATACAACCAAATCCTCATGAACCCCTCAGACCAAGAACACACAGCCTTCACTACTGACAGGGGACTATATTGCTACAAAGTCATGCCCTTCGGTCTAAAGAATGCAGGAGCAACTTATCAGAGACTGGTCAATTCAATGTTCGTCGAACAGATTGGGAAGAGCATGGAAGTTTATGTTGATGATATGTTAGTCAAGAGCAAACATGCTGACCAACACATCACCAACCTATCTGAAACTTTCACCATTCTAAAGAGGTATCGAATGAGGTTGAACCCCAACAAATGTGCCTTCGGCGTGGGCTCTGGCAAATTCTTAGGTTTCATGATTAGCCAACGAGGCATTGAAGCTAACCCTGAAAATATCAAAGCAATCCTCGACATGAAAGAGCCAATAACTTCAAAAGACATCCAAAGCCTTATTGGCAAGGTGGCAGCCTTAACCAGATTCATCTCTAAGGCCACAGACAGATGTGCTCCTTTCTTCAAAGCACTCAAGGGAAATAAGAAGTACATTACATGGACGGAGGAATGTGCCAAGGCATTCAGGAACCTCAAAGAGTACATGAGTAAAGCCCATCTGCTCTCCAAACCAGAAGTTGGTGACACTCTCATTATTTATCTATCGGTTTCGGCTTCAGCAGTTAGTTATGTTCTTATTCGAAAGGACAGTGGGGTCGAAAGGCCCGTCTACTACGCTAGCAAGGCCCTACAAGATGCGGAGACACGATACTCCAACATTGAGAAATTAGCTTTAGCATTGGTCATGTCTGCTCGAAAACTTCGCCCTTATTTCCAAGCACACGCCATCATCGTGCTTACCAATCACCCTCTTCGACAGATACTCCAGAGTCCTGACACGTCTGGGCGAATGATCAAATGGGCGATAACATTGGGTGAGTTTGACATCTCCTACCAACCAAAACCAGCAGAAAAAGGTCAGGCTGTAGCAGATTTCATAGCCGACTTCACATATCCTGTTGACATTGCTTCTACACCTGAAGCAGTAGCTTCATTACCATCGGAAGCTCAGAAGATAGAATCAACAACCCCAGCATGGAGTCTGTATGTTGATGGCTCATCCAACCAACAGGGCTGCGGAGCAGGATTAGTCATCACTACCCCCGACAAAGTGGCGATGGAATACGCTCTTCGTTTCAAATTCAAGGCATCGAACAATGAGGCCGAATACGAAGCCCTTCTAGCAGGCTTACGTTTGGCCAAGCACCTCGGGGTTAAACGAATTGATATCTTCAGTGACTCCCAATTAGTGGTCAACCAAGTCACGAACAACTTTGATGCTAAGGATAGCTCCATGGCAGCATATCTTGCGCAAACGCGACTTTTGCTCAAGCACTTCCACTACCAGATCACCCAAGTTCCTCGAGCGGCAAACAGTCATGCAGACGCTTTGGCTCGCCTCGCCTCGGCAGTGGAAGACAAGATTGGGAGAAAAATTCATGTCGAATTGTTGGCAGAACCAAGCACCATGGTCGCGGAGGTGTGCAATTTACAACAAGAAGATAGTTGGATCACCCCAATTTATAAATTCCTTGCTCATGGCACCCTCCCAATTGACAAAGTCCAAGCTAAGCAGATTCGATACAAGTCTGCCCGCTACCTGATCATTAATGACCAACTCTACAAGTGCGGTTTCACCCTGCCATACCTAAGATGCCTTACACCTGCGGAGGCGGAAATTGTCCTTCGGGAAATACATGAAGGAGTCTGCGGAGATCATGCTGGGTCTCGATCCCTAGCACACAAGACTTTTCGCCAAGGATACTATTGGCCAACACTCCACCAAGATGCCATCAGAATATCTCGCTCATGTGATAAGTGTCAACGCTACGCAACTATCCTTCACTCCCCTCCTGAGCCGCTCACTCCTATGATTAGCCCTTGGCCCTTGGCCCAATGGGGACTTGATTTGATCGGCCCAATGCCTGCAGGGAAAGGCAAGGTCCGCTATGCAATCGTTGCAGTTGACTACTTCACAAAGTGGGCTGAAGTAGAACCCTTGGCAACCATTACTGAGGGAAAAATAGAAGACTTCGTATGGAAGAACATCCTCTGCAGATTCGGCATTCCCAATGCGATAGTCACGGACAATGGGCGGCAGTTCGACAACAAGAAGTTCAAGATGTTCTGCTCTAAGTTCAACATCAACTTATGTTTTGCCTCTCCAGCCCATCCCCAGTTTAACGGACAAGTCGAGGCCGTTAACAAAATAATCAAGCGCACTCTGAAAACTAGCTTGGACAAAGCTAAAGGTTGTTGGCCAGAATTCGTACCCCAAGTCCTTTGGTCATACCGCACTTCATATCGGACTTCCACAGGAGAAACTCCATTCTCACTTGCTTTTGGTACAGAAGCAGTTGTCCCAGTTGAGCTTGAGCAAGCAACATACCGAATCCGGAACTACATACAGAGTGAGAACGACAAGCAACTCACCCTCAACCTGGATCTAGTCGAGGAACACAGAAATCAGGCTCACCTGAGGAATGTCGCCTACAAGCAGCGCATCTCCAACTACTACGACTCAAGGGTCAAACCTCGCTCTTTCAAAGTGGGAGACTGGGTACTGAAGAAAAGATTACTCTGTGATAGAGTCCCGAGTGAAGGAACACTCAGTCCTAACTGGGACGGACCGTTCGAGGTCGTCGGCATCAGCCGCCCTAGCTCCTACAAGCTCAGAAACTCCGACGGCAAGACCCTTGGCCATCCATGGAATGCTGACCACTTGAAGTACTATTACAAATAGACTCACATTGTACAAGTGTTAAGCTACAGCCGTTCGGCATCCTATGTAACAAAGACCATTTGGTATGAATTCAATAAAGAGGTGATTTAGCCAACTCGGCCATAAACTCTTTTCCATTCTGAGCAATGAAACACTCAAGTGTTGAAGCTTCAACGCAAATGTTTCCAATACAAAACTAAATCTAAGTATGTGTCAACAAGACTATACAAAGGATCTACATCATACATTCCAACACATTCATACATAAACATCATACATTCCAACACATTCATACATAAACATCATACATTCCAATACATTCATACATAAACATCATACATTCCAATACATTCATACATAAACATCATACATTCCAACACATTCATGCATAAACATCCTACATTCCAACACATCCATACATAAGCCAACTGTGCTTCGAAAGGGTTCAACACACTTTGTGTCATTCGACATTTGCCACAATGTGCCTCGACACCTTGCCCTTATTCTCACCAACTAGGTGATGAAGGAACTCACCTTCGTACCACCAACTAGGTGATGAAATGTACAACCCGTACTCTAATATTATTTGGAAACTTGCCACCCTTATCACCAATCAGGTGAAGAAGGAACTCATCTTTATGCCACCAACCAGGTGATGAAATGTACAACGCGTACTTTCCTTCATGCCACCAACCAGGTGATGAAATGTACAACGCGTACTCTCCTTCATGTCACCAACCAGGTGATGAAATGTGATGAAAGGTGATTAAGGAATTCACATTCGTACCACCAACCAAGTGATGAAAGCAACCTACCATTCATTCCATTAACCAGAAGACGAGTGGTACAACTTGTACATGTGAACTCCTAGCATTCACATATAATAAAAAACCATCAAGCTTTACAACTCAACTAGGGGAGCACTTATGCCTAACAAGAGCTATACCAACAAAGTCTTATTTCAAGCCAACAATGGCTTCAATGCATGGTATACGAAGATCAAGCTCTTCAGCCCTCTTGCATCTGCTTCAGACATTTCTCCTCTGTAACAATGCAAACACTACAACTCATAGAAAGCTTCAAACGCTTTTGATCAAGACTGTTCGAAGCAAATTCAATTTATATGGTTCATCCAAACCTTCGACTACTACAAGATGTGGCTTGCATCACAATCTCTCACTTAACAGTATGGAAGCAAAATTTGTATACGTTATCTCTCCCACATTTTCAAATTTCTAGTTTTCCCAAAAAAAAAAAAAAAAAAAAAAAAAAAAAAGAGGAAATTGGAAATTGGGAAATTCAACAAAGCTTCATCAATGGAGGACAAGTATCAATCTCCAAAGCTTCACACTATGTTCATCAAGATAGTGCGAAGCACAATCAATTTATGGTGCCAACAAAACCTTCATCAATGGAGGACAAGTATCAATCTCCAAAGCTTCGCACTATGTTCATCAAGATAGTGCGAAGCACAATCAATTTATGGTGCCAACAAAAGCTTCATCAATGGAGGACAAGTATCAATCTCCAAAGCTTCGCACTATGTTCATCAAGATAGTGCGAAGCACAATCAATTTATGGTGCCAACAAAAGCTTCACCTATAAAGCTTCAACCCTAAAGCTTCACCTATAAAGCTTCAACCCCAAAGCTTCAACCCCAAAGCTTCACCTATAAAGCTTCAACACAAAGCTTCACCTATAAAGTTTCAACCCCAAAGCTTCACCTATAAAGCTTCAACACAAAGCTTCACCTATAAAGTTTCAACACCAAAGCTTCACCTATAAAGCTTCAACACAAAGCTTCACCTATAAAGCTTCAACACCAAAGCTTCACCTATAAAGCTTCAAACACAAAGCTTCACCTATCAAGCTTCAACCCCAAAGCTTCACCTACAATACCAAATTTCAACACC
Source organism: Malus sylvestris (assembly GCF_916048215.2). Taxonomy (NCBI): domain Eukaryota; kingdom Viridiplantae; phylum Streptophyta; class Magnoliopsida; order Rosales; family Rosaceae; genus Malus; species Malus sylvestris. Next base: position 21,379,763 of record NC_062273.1, on the reverse strand, counting down.
AAAACACATAAAAGCTTCACACACTCTTCATCAAGATAGTGCGAAGCTAATTCCAGTGGAGCTGAATTTTGGACATCTTATAGTTCTTGAGCAGATGAACAACTTTCACGAAGGAAATTTTTCTATTTGAGCAACGGAAGTTAGAGTGTTGAAGCTCCAAACATGACTGTCAGATTTCTGCAAGCTTCAAAGCTGCTGCGGTGTTTCGAAGATCTGGAAATATTCAACCGTTAGTTTGTTCTGAATTTTTGATATGTTATGGAAGAGATGATGAGGAACAACTTCGATGAAGAAAGTATGTTGATCTGAACAAGAACAAATGGAGTTTCGAAGCTCACAACAAGTCTGACGGGTTAACAGAAAATTGATGAACAGTTACTCATCATACTTGAATTTCTGAAGTTGTACTACTCCGATGGATCTCAAATTTGGATATGTTGTAGTTCACAAGATAAGGAACAACTTTCATGAAGACGACTTTGCAATCTGAGCTATAGAGAATGGTGTTATCTTGCATCCACTCAGGCTGATTAGTGGAAACGAAAAGCAATTCCACCAAAGAAAAGATGAAAAAGAGAGAAAAGCTACTAATTGCACTTGATCTTGTCTTGTCAATAGCATGCAGCATCAAACACACAAAAGTTGGAAATATTTTTAGATAAAGCATATACGAATGTGTGACATCGAAACAAGGATTCGTTACTTTGACAAATTAGTAACAAGCGAGACACCTCATTCGGCAACTCTCTTTGCCTGAAGACTTGGGGGACTCCCACCATATGCTACTGCACCTTGATACTCGACAGTCTCACAACCACTCAGTGACTTGGATTTTTCAAGTCTCCAACCGAGAAGTTTTCCTCACTCGGGAAATTAAGGGAACACTACCTCAAACTACACGCTTCACTCACAAAGCTTCAACAATACAAGTTTCAACAAAAGAAAAAATTCAAAGAACTTTCTGAAGAAGGCATTGGTGTATTTAACACAATATGTTGAAATGAAGCAAAGCTTATTTATTAATATTTTCGATAAGCCACAAATATGTACATATACATGAGTCAAAATAAACAAACAAAAGGAGCCTTCACAAAGGTTGCTTAGGGGAAGTCTCAGCAGTCGGTAGAGCCCCAGAAAGAGAAAGCACCGGAGGGTGGTTATCCGGAGCCTCAGTACTTGACAAAACCCCAAAAGGAGGAGGCATTGGAGGTTCATCATTTGAAGCTTCATTACCAGGTACAGCCCCAGAGGACGAAGGCAATAAATGCCTTTGGAACAAACCCACAAACCGCTGATGATCAAGTAAAACCTTACCATCAGATTCCTTCATCTAATCAAACTTCCTCTTCATGTTTGTAGCATAGTCATGGGCGAGCCGGTGCAACTGTTTATTCTCATGCTTGAGCCCTCTAATCTCCTGTTTGAGACTCATCACTTCAGCAGCCAATGATTCAACTTGGCGGGTTCTAGCAAATAGGCGTTGGGCCATATTAGACACAGAACCTGCACACTGAACACTAAGAGCTAGAGAGTCCTTAACAGCCAACTCATCAGACCGTTTGGAAAGTAGTCTGTTATCTTTGGGAGTGAGAAGGTTCTTGGCCACCACTGCAGCGGTCATATCATTCTTCATCACAGAATCCCCAACGGTAAGAGGACCAGTAGGGGATATGAAGGATGGGCGCCATATGTTGTCTGGAGAAGGCGTGGCTGTCTCTTCTCCAAGGTTCAAGTCAAAACGACGGTCGGAGGGTCCAGACATTTTCAAATGTGTTGAAGAGGGAAGAGGTCAGACAAATCAAGATCTTAGAAGTGCAAGAAGGGAGCTTCTACTGGTAGAGATTCAAGTGTGCTGTGGAACTTAATGCCAGCCTCTATAAAAATCTGCACTCGACGGAGCTTCAGAAATCGAAAAGGCGTTTGCTTTCTCAAAAGCTGGGCTACTCAGAGACCACGAGGGCCGATCTCAGAAATCGAAGAAGCACCTACTTTTTCAGCCTCGTCAGCACCTGTCACATGCACACTCAGCTTTGCGGAAATTACGGGCAATCTGTCAAAGATTTCTGGTGAAGTAGAAAACACGTGAATCTTACTGTTCAATCACCGCTCTCCATATGCACCATCAACTCCTTGGGTACCACATATAACTTTGTCAAAGATCTCTGACAAAGTTTAGGCACGAGAATTTCGAAGTTCCAGCTACCCTACTATTACCCACAAGGGTAAAGGAACAGCACCACTGCTTGACAACTGGAAAGTCCCTATGTGTGTCGACCTCCGTGTTTTGCGGCAAGACAGGTTGGCAAGAAGTCCAACCTTTACTCACATTCGAGAAAAGACTCCCAACATAATTACTTTCTCAAAAACCGAAGTAGCACCGCTTTCCGAATCTTGAGAGTCAGATCCTCGACGGGATTGCTTGTTCGAAAACCGAAAAGGCACAACTCTCAGAACTTCGAGAGCCAGATTTCCTTAGATAAAGCTTGTCTGTAATCTTCACACGTAACATCAGCTTTCCAGATACCACATACCACTTTTTCAAAGTGCTCTGACAAAATTAAAACACGTGAAGCTGGCAGCTCCCACTACATTGATGTGACCAATAAGGGTAAAGGAATAGCATTACTACTTGTTATTGGGAAATCCCTATATACATCGACCTCCCTCATCAACGGACAGGCAAACCTGCAAAAATGCTCAACCCTTTCTCGCATTCGAAAAGGCACCTTCAACATAACCTTTCGAAATACTCAGCTTTATTTCCCCCCGATAATACCTCAGCAAATGATCAGGGTCGAAAGCAAGAGTATCCCATATCATATCATCAGGGTCGAAAGCAAGAGTATCCCATATCATCAGGGTCGAAAGCAAGAGTATCCCATATCATGCTTTCTCCCTGTCTTTGTCTTTGTCCTTGTCCACACCTGCAGGACAAGGAGAAAGAGAGCAGTCAGTCGGAACCTGAAATCAAACCTCCAATCTGGAACTGACTGCCTGGAACCTTTGCCTGGTTGCTTACTTAGCATTGCTCTCGAGTACTCATCCTCAACTGCTGTCAAGGTCACGAATTCCACCGGCAAATACCTCATGACAGTTGATCAGATATTGGCTCTTTACACTGAAGCTGCCAAGCGTGGATGAGTCACTATGAAGGAATGTTCTGAAGGACCATTTAAATGCAAAGGTTGCACACCACTTCTGTCATGCAAAAGATTGAAGCAGAAGGTTCAACGGTGAGCTGAAACAGATCACTACAGCACGACACCTTTCCATACCACATTCATTATTCCGTCAACAGCAAAAGTATCCCATATCATCAAGGTCGAACGTACTCTAGATTTGATGGACTTGTTTTGACCCTCAAATTCTTGAGTCGGCCTTATACTCTGAAGGGAACCAGAAAACCCTCCAGCACAGTTCAAGAATAAGCCTGTGGAAAGTTACTTCTTCAAAAGCAAAAGTATCTCATATCATCTCTTATCCATTTGCTTCTCCTTATCCTGGCAGTTGAATGAAAGACAAGGAGAAGGAGAACAATCAACCGGAAGCCGAAGTCAAACCTCTGATCCTGGGTTGCTTGCTTGGAAGTTTGACTGCTTACCTTGTCTGTCACCTCTTTCGGCAGATCTCCTCGCTCGGCGACTTGGGGGACTCCTACTATAGGGTTTGTATCGCACTTGACCAAGCCCGAAACTACAAGTAAGCTTCAAGTGAAATTGATACATTACCTTGTGCATCTTCATCGGTTAAAGATACCACCCCTGGATGGAGGAAGCGTACTTCCAGAGAAGATGCCACATCTACCTATGAGAAAGATAAGGCAAGTGAAGACGATACCACACCTCGGTACTTAGAAGTTTCGTGATTACTCAGCGGCTTGGATCTTGCAAGTCCCCAACCGAGGAGCTTCCTTCACTCGGGAACTTAGGGGAGCACTGTTTGTACCATACTTGACTAATCTCGAAACTACTGAGCACCGGTCAACGTTATACCGTCAAGGACCCAAAAGAGTTTCCCTTCAACCAGAAGGCCAATCACAATGCGACACGTGTCGACATCAGAAGCCAATCACAGCGCGACACGTGTCAACATCAGAAGCCAATCACAACACGACACGTGTCAATATTAGAACAAAACTAGAAACTCTCTTATATAAATAGGGATCATTCTCCCACAATAATCTCTAATGTCATTTTGTACTAAACTATTCACTAGAACTCACTAAACCAGAGCTTGAACCTATGTATTTGTGTAAACCCTTCACAATTAATGAGAACTCCTCTACTCCGTGGACGTAGCCGATCTGGGTGAACCACGTACATCTTGTGTTTGCTTCCCTGTCCCTATTCATTTACGTACTTATCTTCACTAGTGATCGAAGCAACCAAGCGAAGGTCACAAACCTGACACTTTCTGTTGTACCAAAGTCCTCGCTGATTTTGTGCATCAACAAGTTTTTCATATATTCCATCCATATTTCCGTTAAGTGAGACCATGTGCATAACATGTGAGAATAGTTAAGTCATTTCAATTTAAAAATGATTAAAAACTGAAAATAAATAATAATAATAATAATTTTCCCTCTATTTTTTCCTGCTAATTCCTATCCTCAATTTTAATTTTCCCTCTCATTCCTATGCATGAGAAATAACATATGGTGTTATTGTTTTCATAAGTAGCTAAGTTAATCTTTTTTTTGAAGCATGTACTACCATTTTTATTTTCTCTAACAAATTAATAATTTGACAAATGCTCATGGTGTTATTGTGTCCAAAGCAGTGCATTAATATAAGAAACATGTCCATAAAAAAGACTAGGGTTTCTTATATTAATGCATTGCTTTGGAGACAATAGCACCATTAGCATTTGTCAAATTATTAATTTGTTAGAGAAAATAAAAATGGTAGACAATAACACCATATGTCATTTCTCATGCATAGGAATGAGAGGGAAAAATAAAATCGAGGATAGGAATTAGCGGGAAAAAATAGAGGGAAAGTTTTGCTTTTTTTATTATTTTCAGTTTTTTAATCATTTTTAAGAGTGAAATAACTTAACTACCCTCACATGTTGTGCACATGGTCTCACTTAACGGAAATATGGATGGAATATATGAAAAACTAACGGTAGGGGGCAAATTGGCTAAAAAAATTAGTTTGAGTCCTTAATTTTCCAATGGAAAAGTTCAGGGGGGAAATCGAAAGTGAGGTGAAAGTTCAGGGGGTAAACCGACAGTTTACTCTTCTCCAAAATGCTGGTCCATTTCTATAAAGCTCCGCGTTTAAAATAGACTTAGAAATAGAAGACTGTCCATTAGCTGTTAAAAAAAATTCAATGAATTAAATTAGGGGTTTTTTAACTTTAATCCCTCAAGAAGATTAAAATTTTAAAAAAAATCTGGTGTTAGATTAAATATTGATTTTAGTCCCTAATGTGCCCTTAATTCAAAATAATTAATGTGCATTTTATTTAATGTCTCTAATTAAATATTTAAATTTATTAATACACAAATTTTAATTTATTTTTTGACCAAAAAAGAGTTTTTTAATTTATTAATTTTATTTAACATTTTTCAAACTTGAAAGACTCAATTAATGTACCTAAATGTTAGTACCGAAATATATTATATTGAACTAATATATTTAAATGTTAGTACCGAAATGTATGTACCTAAATATATGCACCGAAATGTATTAATATTAAATTAATGTACCTAAATGTATGTACCGAAGTGTATGCATTGAAATGTTAGTACCGAAAATGTATTATATTGAATTAATGTACCTAAATGTTTGTATCGAAATGTGTGTACCTAAATATATGCACCGAAATGTATTATAATGAATTTAATATACCTAAATGAAGAAGATAAAGTACATCAAAATATATTGTATAACAAAAATTAGTTTATCTAAATGTTCACAACAAAACATATTACGATGAATGAAATGAAAATAAAAATTATAATGAACTAAAATTAATACATTAAAAATTAGAAAGAAAAAGATAAGTAATTAAAAAATCAAAATATAATTAATAAATGAGGTTATTAATGTATCAAGGGACTAAAATTAGATTTTGATCTTACTCATGATTTTAATAAAAAAGTCATCATTGCCAAGGATTAAAATAAAGTTTTCTAATTAAATTATTATCCACATTAAACAGGCGAACACACAAATATTGAGGGACTCTCCCAGCACCTACAGGTACACATACAGAGAGGGAGAGAGGCTGAGAACAAGGAGGAATAAACTGGAGTTCGAATTCATAGCTTTGCCGCAGAAGTGAGTCAAGTGGCTGAGTTGGAATTTAGGCGTATACTTTCCATGTTTCGGATTATATCATATTTTTATTTAAATTTATTATTAACTAATTTTCTTTTGCTAGGGTTAAGATGTAGCCTATCTATAGATACTCGAAGTTTATAATTGTATTAATTTCTTACTATAATTCCATATTGAGTGTTCATTACTGTTTTTAAAACTTGCAGTTAATTGGCCACTAATAATTTGATTAGAAAAATTAGGTTGAGATCGAAATGAGATATATAATATATAGTTTCTAGTAACGAATACCATGTCTTGAATGAGTGGGAATGGACTAACATGACTCATGCAATTTTTTTTGTGGAGTTTTGAAGGTACGTAATGGGTTTTTGGTTTCTAAATTCATTGCTTGGAAAAATAATGAGTTGTTAATCAGGAATGCTTTTGGTTAAGCCTGAAAAGGGATATCAAATAAATAAGGGAAAATCAACTGTCAACATGGGTGTTAGAACAAATTTTGTGCAAGTTGTACTTCTAGGCAGAGTGGATAATTTCAGAAGTCGGAGTGAGTCTGCCAGAACAAAGACAAGCAAAGGATCGTGAAACCAGGAACATGTGGCGTAGGTTCTTCAACGATCAAGTCAGTATTAGATAGAGAAGATGAGCAAAATGCTTTAAGTGGAGAAAAAGTGACTAATCCTTTGTGAGGAGTCGATGCGCCTTCGGTTCGGTTCAATTTTTTTTGGTTCAGTTTCAATCCAGTTCGGTTTTTTCCATGATTTTTTTTTAAATCTGGAACAAAATCTGAGATGCAAAAACTTCTGCATCAAATGAATATGAATTGGGACGATCGGCCATGGATATGACATTATTGGGTGTTGGTGCGTCTTTCTTGATGTGGATCCGAGAGCTCTCGCAAAGAAAACCCATGCATGTGTTAGTTCTTTGATTTTCCATGAAAATAAACCCAAAAGAACTAAAAAGCAGCCATGAGAGATTTTTACCTTAGGGGTTTGTTTTTAGTCCCAAACCTCTCGTCAGCCATGGCAACACCTATGCATCTGTTGCCAAATTGGAAGATTAAAATATGCAAAATCCCAACAAAATAATTAAAAGAAAAACCCATTTTAATTCAGAAAATCACAATATAAATCATATTCGTTTTGATTTGAAAATTACCTGTGAGAGAATGGAAAACCCGAATTAGAATCTTCCAATTTGGAGGGGGTTCAAATTCGAAAGGGGCGAGGGAAAATCATGGTTTGGAAGAAGGAATCCGCGAGGAGGATAGGAGAAGAGTGGAGGGAGACTGATTTGGAGGAAGAGAGGAATGAAAGGGAGAGAGAGAGAGACTGAGGAAGCAAAGGCAGAGATGAAGCAGCGGAGTGGAGAGAGAGAGGGTGTTTGAGAAAAGATGAAAGTTGAAATGGGTTATGGGAGTGAGACGGCTAGGGTTTTGTAAAGTTAATAAATTTTATAAAGCATTAAATTATTAAAAACTATAAATAACTTGCTGGTACAATTATAACAACACAAAACCTGCAGTCAAGCTAGCTTGAAGCAATTATCCCTAACCTGGGTCAGGGGTTCAAACCCTGAAACCAATATGTTTTTGAGTATTTATATATGATTTTTTTTTCGGTTTGGTTTCTGGACCTTAAAAACCGAAACTGAACCAGCCAAATTCGATTCGATTCGGTTTGGCAATTTTGGTTCGGTTTTTTTTTTCGATTTGATTTTTTTCGGCTTTAGTTTGGTTTTCGGTTTTTTTCGGTTTTTGATTTTTTGAACCCACCCCTTGTGCATTCTACTACTATGCCGGTTGTCTAAAAAGTCAAAGCATTTAGAGTTAAAAGCATGGTTTTGTGCAATCATGAGTATGGGCAACATAGTCTGAATGCCACAGTTTGACAAGTCAGTCAGAAGCATGGCTCATAGCAGTCAGAAGTATGTACAACATGAATTTGAATGCACAGTCAGGCCAGTCAGTCAAATGAGTGGTTTAGAACAGTCATACCATGTGCAATATAGGTATAATAAGACCTGAATGGAAAGTAGTTAAAGATGATGTGGAGAACCTACACGTATGCACTCAGACCCTATGGGGTGGTAGACCACAACTCCCATGAGGACTCCGCATATGCATTCTGGTTGGACTCTATGGGGTTGCGAACCACATACTCTCGTTAGGACTCCTCATGGTGCACCCCGATCATTCCAGTTAGGCCTTATGGAACGGCGGACAACATATTTCTATTAAGACTTTGTGTGGTGCACTTCGGTTGGACCCTATAGGATGAGAGCCACGTATTCCCATTATGACTCTGATAAAGAATCTCATTTAAGGCCCATTTCGATAACCACCCTGAGTCGGAGCGAATCGTCGTTATATGGTCTGGATCACTTCAGTCATTTCAAAATGGTCGTCAGATAGAACCCAGACTGAGATGAGGACCAGATAGAACCCAGACTGAGATGAGGACCAGGACTGGCAAGTGAGCCACTATTCTAGATATCTGAGAAATATGATCCCACAATTGCCCCTAACTATGCCTTCTATGCAACAGACTGCTTTGGACGGCATAGTTACACATGACCATACTCAACCTTAATCGGAGTGACATCTAGGTCATTGAGTTAGAGAGGAATTCCTTCCTCATTTCGATGGCTCGGAGATATCTTGGTCTCTTTAGTGGGTCATTCTGGAGATGAGGTCTTATCCAGATTTCCCTGGAGAATGGTGAAAAAGGTTCACTCAACCCTGAAATATCAAGCACGGAGTGCAAATCACTTGGTGATTCAAGGAGCACGCTTGCCCCTTGGAGATATCTTGAGATATTCAGTGGAACATTTTAAGGACGTTATTCTATTCGGAATACCATGATGAATGATGAAAAGCCTTCACTTTGCCCTGAAATATCAAGCATGAAGTGTGTCATTTCGGGGAGGTTATCCTATTTAAGATACCCTAGGAAAATTTCACTTCGCCCTAAATATCAAGGGTAGGGGGAGTCATTTCAGTGACGTTATGTCTTGAATACCCTAGTGAGAATTTCACACTATCCACTATGCCTTAAAATGTCATGCCTGGAGTGAGTTATTCCGGGGACGTTATCTTGTCTGAAATACCTTGCTTTCCTCTTTTTCATGTTAGTTTCACTTGGACCAATGGTGCCTTGGACCTGAATTGCTTAAACGTCCTTAGAAGTCAAGTTACTTGTGACTCTTGAAGGGATCGGTCCGCAAGCAGCGGGGTTAGAACACCGGTCAAGAGGCCCGTTTAAGACATTTTTTGGTAACCATCCTGAGTCGGAGCGAATTGTTATTGCATGTCCAATCACCTTACTCATTACTGAATGGTCGTCGGAGTGGATAAGGACCTGGACTGCCATGTGAGTCATTGTTCTAGAGAGGTAAAAAATACGGTCCCACAATGGGTAATAATTAGGATTACTATGCTATAATATTTGGATGAGATTGGTTAGGTGAAGTTAGATGCTTTAGCGTTTAATTGTTTAAATTTCTCCATGGTTGTTGTTTTTTTTTATTAATGGGTTTTATTCATTATTTTTAAGTTATTTAAATCATCATTTTAATTTATGTAAAACTTAATTTTAATTTGAAGTTAATCACGATATCATTGTTCTAAAATTTCAGCTTAACTCGGCTAGACTCGTCTAGGCACCTCACCTAGGTCTCGACTCTCACTTAGACAGAAAATAGAGAACTTTCATTGACATTTTATTTTTCTTATAAATTGTGAAAAAAATTTGAATACTTGGATGAACACTTAGTATTTGCTTGTTCTCCATGTTTTCAATATATTCTAATACTTTATAATTTATATGTCATTTTATTTTGCATCGTGCATCCAATACAATATGTATATAATAAATTTAATTAAAATTAAAAAAAGCCCTCCAAGCCTATTTTCGTCATCCGACTAGTGTTTAGCGCCTTTTAGAACCTTGCAGAATAGTAAATTTAGATTAATATGATCCTTGCTGGAATGATATTCAAATATTAATTGAGCGATATCGTACACTAGTACACTTGCAATCATCTCAACAATATGTCTATATGTTCTAGTTAACTTTTTAAACATATTATTGTTCCTTAGTTGGAATTTTGGCAGAATAATCCGCTTTAACATAATCAAGTTCTTAGAGTTTAAGAATATTTAAATGTTGAAATTTATTTCATATTTGGATTATGGAAAAGGATCCTTGCCGGATCCTTTTTTTGGGGATCCTAGGAATCTCGTGATCGTGACAGTTTATCGTACATCGTGCGGTCAGAAATTATTTTAAAATTTAAAATTAAATATGAATAGTATATAACGAAAACTGACCACACGATATACGATGAACGATCACGATCACGAAATCCTTAGAATCATTTTCCTTGGATTATGATTGTTTTCTTGGTGAAGGAGAAGTGATAGTTTGTGTTTAGGACTTGGTCTCCATTTATGTAAAAGTCATGCTATTATGTTGAACATCTTTCTTTAATTATTGTAATTCTAGGGTTTATCGTTTGATAATCCCGTTCATCCTTGTTGCTTTCGCGGGGGCATATAGGCAGATATTTTCTTCCTCGGGTTGATAGATATCCACTAATTGATTGAAAAAGTTGAGATGATGGGAAAGGAAAATGATTCTCGGGATATTTTTTCGAAGATTTTATGAATTATGTGATCGTGATCATTCATTGTACATCGTACGATCGAAAATTATTTCAAAATTTAAAATTTAAAATTAAATATAAATAGTACCTATAAAAAATTGACCGTACAATGTACGATAAACCGTCACGATCATAGAATCCCTAACATCTCCAAGAAAAGGATTGGCGAGGATCCTTTTCCAATGGGAAATAGAGACACGACTAAGCTCAACAAAAACAACCGACTAATCTGTGTACTAATAATTTGACAGATCACTACTCAAAGTTAAAACCTTTATATATGCAATGCATGAGACAAATTAAAGGCTAAGTGGAAAATGATTAACTGCAACTGAAGAAAAAGGTTGTATATATGGACATGCAAATTTGGGTCCCCGACAAGGAGTGGCCATGGTAATCCCACAAAAGTAACTGTTTGATGGTCCTGGTCACTGCCAGAAAATAGATAATTTGACGTATGGATTTTTTATTGTTATCCTAGCTGTAACAAAGGGGCACGTCCATTTTGCACACTTTTGCTTTTTTATCTCGGGAAAGAGATAATCTTCTGATCTCTTCTACTAATATCATAGAATGAAGCGATCCGAGTTTTTCAAATTTCATCAAACGATAAAAAATTATCACAATTTTTAAGAGGTCAAAATAGGTGAGCCGTTGGATGAAATTTGAAAGGTCCAGATCACTTGATCCGGTGATCTTGGAGAAAAAGATTCATGAATGATCTATTTGCTTTATCTCGGTTGTATCTCTTTGATCCAGTTAATTTAATGGTAAAAAATAGTTAAAAACGTTTGGAGAGAAAAATGTGTATGAAAATCACTTCCTACTACAAAATTGGAGAAAAAAGAGAGGAGCCTCAAATAGAAAAAACTAAGCTAAGTTTAAAGATATTGACTACACATGGTGATTAAGTGATTCAATAATGTTAGCCTACCTAATCATTGATGACATTGCTTTTCATTCATGCCTATATATAATTGTGAAAAATGAACATAAAGCTTGAGTTTTGATCATTATCTCCCTCTATGAAAGTATTGCACTTTAATTCCATAATCTTTGGCCTTTTCAGCTATCAGCTACAGTGCCCTCGCAATATTTTTTTAAGTGCTCAGTTGCTGTAGTTATTTAGTTAGAAATTAAGTGTGCATGATGTTCTTTGGTAAAGGTTGGATTTCGTATCAATAATAATGATATTTGTACGGTTAATACTTTGACAAGTTTTGTTATTGACATGTTATATGCTAATATTATCAAATCACAGTATGCCCTTTAATAAGGAATACATGTTGTGTTCAAAAATCAAATTAAGTAAATTGAGCATAATCTCATATTTTTAAACATTATGTTTCTTTTTGCTTTTTAAGTTTTAGGGTGGAAACATTTCATAAGGTCCGTAACGTATAGATAATAAGTAATATATTTTGTTATTATCATTTTACCTGTTAATATTATCGTCGCTCCTACGAACAATGAATATCAAGTCTAGAAAAGAAATGATTAGTGGCACTTTATGGGATAGACGTCATTTATACCTCCGTCTAATCTAACCCTACCTTACCTCGCTCACCTCACCCGGGTTAGTTATCAACATAGTTTAAGTGATCACAATCCCTCGTTTCAAACATTACGTTTCTTTAAATTTCTTGGTGGGAAGATTTGACATGTTGTTCTAAAAAAATGTGTTGATGATATACGGCCGCTGTTCGTTCTGGTTCGACGAAGTATTAGATGCCAATGCCATGCACAGGAGGAGGTATAAGAGTATTTATTTCCAACACCACCACTAAAAATAGATGCCCATGTTGAGCTTATATATTTAGTAAAACTGTTGACTTACATGTTCTAAAAAAATGTGTTGATGATATACGGCCGCTGTTCGTTCTGGTTCGACGAAGTATTAGATGCCAATGCCAAGCACAGGAGGAGGTAGAAGAGTATTTATTTCCATCACCACCACTAAAAATAGATGCCCATGTTGAGCTATATATTTAGTAAAACTGTTGACTTAAAGAAGATTCCCTGATGGAAATAACATAACCTAACAGAGTAAAAACAATTGCAAATGGGAAACCTCATGGCCTATGAAGACTCTACAACTTCTAGGATAGGGTTGTATGAGAGAGATCGTGAGTTCGATGCCCGAAGAACTGTATGAAACGATTCCCCGGTTAATCTGTATGCATTGGAAAGTATCAGTCAATGAAAAAAGGGAAGTAAAAAATAAAGGAAATCAAATATTAAATTATGTCAAAGTTGGTTGCTTAAAGCAGTGATGTGATATGGAGAATTTTAATCTTGCTTTGTGCCCACTTATTCTGAAGCCTGTCTATTTATCTCAACAGATTGGTCTGCCCTCTGGTGTGTTTTTAAGCATAAGAACCATTTGGTGAAAAAACTCAAGAGTTATTGAGAGGCCTAGCTGGCTCAGCTCTGCTTCCTAGTGTGACTCTCGGAAATGGCAGACGCGAAGGGGTTTGATGAATGGAAACCTTTTATTGTCATGATTGCAATCGATTTCTCATTTGCTATAGTGAATATTCTGCTCAAGAAAGTGCTTGATGAGGGAATGAACCATTTGGTTCTTATCACGTACCGGTTGACAATTTCTACAATCTTCTTAGCTCCAATTAGCTACTTTGGGGAAAGGTAGGCAAGCATATATCATCCCTCGCTTTTTTTTATGGAAATTCATTTTGATATTTCTCTGCCTTAACTTGGTGAAGAATTTTCTGGTTTGCTTGCAGGAATACTAGACCGAAGCTCACACTTCGCATCGCATGTTTTCTCTTCTTAAGTGCAATTCTTGGGTTGGTAAACTCAAAACAGACTTTACGAATCTTCCATTTTTTCATGTGCCCAAAATATTGTTACATTTTTATGTTGTTGCAGGACGTCCCTAACACAATACTTCTTTCTCCTCGGAATCCAATACACATCTGCGACTTTTGCCTGTGCCTTCGTCAACATGGTGCCTGTGATCACTTTCATAGTGGCGTTACCATTCGGGTACGAAAAAGTCACAAATACCTCATTCTCATTTACATGTTCTGTGAATCTTGTTTACGAGCTGTTGTATGAAATCAAGCGTTTAATCCTGCAGGTTAGAGACGGTGAACTTAAAATGCAACAGCGGGAGAGCGAAAGTATTCGGTACAGTGGTGTGCATTGGTGGTGCTCTGATACTAACTCTTTACAAAGGAGTTCCTCTATTTGATTACTCAAAATCCACAACTAGTACTCAAGCCAAAGACCATGGCATCCACCTGAGCTCAACGCGAAACCATGAGCGGTGGACGGTTGGTTCAATAGCTTTGGTTGGCGGAACCCTATTGTGGTCTTCATGGTTTCTTGTTCAAACAAATATTAGCAAGATGTATCCTTGCCAGTATTCTAGCACCACAATAATGAATTTCTTTGGTGCCATTCAGTCTGCAATCTTAGGTGTGTGCACCGGAAGGAACCTTTCCATGTGGGTTCTGAGGGGAAGGACACAAGTCATAACTGTCCTGTTTTCTGTAAGTATTACCCTTCTTCTAATTAAAAGTACATAAAAATAATAAGGGGTTTTGGTATCTTTGTTCCAAAAGTTATACAACTTCGCGAATCTAGGTTATGCCAGTTGGCCAATGCAATATACCCGTTTCCAGGAAATTGGAGTAGCTTAGAATATCTCTTTGTCCAAAAGAAAAAATGTTATACATGCTTTAGCTATATGCCTTACTATTGGTGCATGTATGCACAGGGAATGATAGCATCGGGCTTAGGTTTCGTGGGGATGTCATGGTGTGTGAGGAAACGGGGGCCAGTGTTTACTGCAGCATTTAGCCCGCTTGTGCAGATAATGGCGGCCCTAATTAGTATCCCCATCTTCCATGAACGACTCCACCTCGGAAGGTGAACTTTCCTATCTATTTTACAGTTGCCAATACCTATATATGATTACAACTTGTGGTACTAACTTTCCTCATTTGTGTTGCATTGACACTGAGCAGCTTGTTAGGATCTGTCATTGTAATCGCCGGCTTGTACATTCTTCTATGGGGTAAGAAAAAAGAGATGCAGAAATGTGCAACAAAACTAGTCCAGGAATCTGAAGCAATCAAGGAGCAGGAATCACATTTACCCGCCATCACAGTCTCCGTTGATTCGCGGCGTCCTTGAAGCCGAACTGCATATGCTTTCAAGTTCACAAGCGTTCATTTTTTTCTTCTCCCAAATGATTGTTATGGTCTTCTAGCAGGATTCTAAAGAAAAGTCAGCTGGCATAACCGGAATAAAAGTAGATTAAACTTTTCACCTCTTTATCTGATGATTGCAAAATTTCCTCCATGGTTCTTTGTGAGACTTGTGGTAATGAAATGTTAGACATAGTTGAAGAACTTACCGGTTTTATAGCTGAGATCTTTACCATTTGATGTTGTTGTTTCTGGTGTGGAAAATTGACAAATTAGATGATGAGGTGTCATCATCATAATCGCGTACTTAAAATGATCAAAATTATGAGTAGTTCTTGTTAAGGTGAGAAAAACGTAGCAACTTTGATACTACCTTAAAATATTCGATATATATATATATATATATTCTAAGAACTCAATCTCAAATCAAATATGAAACATTGTGTTTGTTTTACAGTAAACTTTCAAAATGTATGTATCTTTGAACTTAGCTATATAACAAATTATTTTAATTTAAGTTTGGATGAGAGACTTTAAGGCATCGAGAAATTTTAAACTTGATTGTTAAAAATTCCCTACTAAAACACTATATTTGTAATTTTCGTGGTACACTCCTAACAAATTTAGCCTATTACGGCGTGAAACTTTTAACACACACCATTTAAAAGTCTTCTTTGCAGGAATCTAGCTTCTAGCATTTGAAATTGCTTGATGATAACAAAGAGTATCATGCATGATTAGAGGCACCACGAAAGAACATTATTTAGCTTCTTGCATGTATGGAGTCATTTCTATCATCTTGCAAACATCATAACTTTTTCATTTCTTTACAAAAAAAGCTACTTTTACTATATATTTGTACCATCTCTCTAGAGATAAGACCCACATGTATTGGTTACTTCTATTAGAAAAATGGTATAAATATGTGGTAAGTATAGCATTACTCATTTCTTTATCATCTAAAGGCCATGTCTGAAGTCCTCCACATGAAACAAGTAAGTTGATAGTAAATTATGATGATATGTTACTAAAATAGTATCAAAATTAAATAATTTTTTCTAGAAATGATTTTAAGATGATGATTATAAAGATATTTAACGGTTTTGTTACTATTTTTGCACAGTGAAAGGATGACATGTGATCATGCATGGAAAAATGATTTCTTGTTTGTAAGAAAACAAATATTATTCACTTCCAAAATAGGCTTTTGAGGTGACAATTATGAACAAAATTTAGGAATGATGGACCTGATGGCCACTCTATGAGTAGATGATATATAATATTTTATAACACTACGTAGAGTTGTGACAGTTTTACCAAAAATATTTCTCAACAACTGCATAATGATAAGAAACGAGCGTTGTGCCAACTACATCTACAGAATCAACAAATAAATACCACAAAGAAAATTAAAACTCATCAGTCCAAAGATAAAGTCCAGAGAATACAGACATAAATTCGGAAGTGAAAGTAATTGATCATAACTTAACAAACCAGAAAGCCATACAAAGGCTTCTTATTGATTAGTAATTAATTAAGCCACTCTATAAAAAAACAAAGAAACATAATAAGCTCATCAGTCCGTATCATGATGCTGGTCGCTATGGAAGCTCTCCCTCTCCTTCTCCTTCTCCTTCTTCTTCCCCTTCCACCCCCGCTTCTCCGGCTTCCCACAATGCCCGCCGTGCGGCTCCACAACATCTGTGATGTCCATGCGAACTCCGGGGTCATTCGTGGTGTAGCTGCCGCCCATCATGAGGGAGTTGTTCACGGCCTGGAAGTTGCTGTTCACATAAGTGCTCAGCCCATCAGCCTCTTCCAAAGCCGGACAGCCACCATGAAGCCCTGCAAGTTTGTTAACGTTCTCATGATCTAGCTCACCCCTCAATGTAGCTCCGGTGTTGGATCCTGCAAGGGTGATGATCCTGACGCCATCTTCGTCCTCGTCCTCGTGGTGGATGGAGCCGGACTTGTGGATGTCCGTGACTCGGTTGGTGATGGCGGAGACCATGTCTCCTATTTCTTTGTCCAGTTGCTTGTCGTTCCTGCTGCCTCCGTGATCGGCTGAGGAGTGGCTGCTGGGTTTGACTGACTCGTTTGTCATTGTTGCTGGGTTTGTGAGCTGGATTTGTAGGTGAGGTTTTGCCGTTTGGGGTGAGGATTGAGGTGGATATATAGAGAGGAGTACTTGTGATTTGGGTTGGAAATTTGGAATAAAGGAATGGCTTACTTTGCAATGCAAGGATATTAATCATTTCATACGACAACAACAATAGGAAAGGGAGGGGATTACTTGACATTTGGTTCATTCTACTCCTAGACTTTATGCTTTTGTGATTCTTACTGATCACACTCTAGATTTGTGAAGTTTAAAACGGAAAGAAATTGAAAACAACATACAGTTACAAATAATATGAAATGATTGACAAATGTCAAATCCTAGAACATATAAAATTTACTGAAAATATGACTTTAGCCCCTGAAACTCAAGTTTCTTTACATAAAACCCGACATAGTCTTTTTATCTGAATAAAACCCAATGACTAGGCTCCACATAAGCAAATTCATTAATTTTGTTTGCCTTTACACATTTTACATTTTGCAGATGCCTAAAATACCCCTAATTACCGTTTTAATGTAAACATTTAATTCTATGCAAATTTGAAAGGAGAGATTAATGGAAAAAAATGCATTAATGTTTAAAATAATAATATGTCATAACAAATTGTATGTTAAGGAAAAAAATAACTAATAATGTTATACTTTCCTTAAGATTTCGTAATTGTTTTTCAAATTTGCATAAAATTAGACAATTTTAATTTAATCTTGTCATTTTCTTACCAAATGAAAATATGAAAGAGCACTATAAAATAATTTAGCTATATTTAAAAAATATAGGTAAATTATTTGGACATGTGTATTAGTAATAAATTTGCCCTGTATATGTAATGATACATGTAAAATAATTTACTTATAAAATAAAAAATGTTATTTGATTCAAAATAAATTTATCTATATTTTATATAATAATATAGGTAAATTATTGCACACATATATATTAGTAGTAAAATGTGGCCAATATATATAATAATGCATGAAAATAATTCACCTACAAATAAAGGAAATTTGATTAAAAAATAATATATCTACTACTTTTTGTTTATAAATTTCAATTTCTTTTTTTTTATATTACAAACATAATGTACCTACAATATAATTCACCTACAAATAAAGGAAATCTGATTAAAAAATAATATATCTACTACTTTTTGTTTATAAATTTCAATTTCTTTTTTTTATATTACAAACATAATGTACCTACAATATAATTTACCTATTGTTTAATCTTATAAGAAAATAATGTATCTACAGTTTTATTTTTTATTTATTTTTTGTCGAATATCTACTGTTTTATTTTAGTAGAGATAATTTGTCTTGGTTTAATTCTTACGAAATAATTTAGGCACTGTTTAACTTTACCAAAATAATGGAACTACTATTTTAATTTACCTACAAAATAAATGTTATTTGATTCAAAATTAATTTACTTATATTTTACATACAAATATAGATAAATTATTTTTAACAAGCATATATGATAACAAACAAAAAATGCCTAACGTATGTAATAATCTAGGTAAAATAATTTACCTACAACATAAAAGAATATTAATTGGTTCTTTATTGTTTTTTATCCAACAATATTATTTGATGCAAAATAACTGATTGTACAAGGATTTTTTTTTTTCATATGAAAAATGTGCCCATAATTGTTTATGAACATGGTTAAATTAATATATATATATATATATATATATATATATATATATATATTCCTAATATTTACCATACAAGAAAGGTGAAATTTTCCATATGGGGTTAATTACTAATCATAATTAGGGTAAGTAATAATATTTATTGACATAATTAGGGTTTTGTGGCATAAGTTGTAAATATGTGATAATAATTGGTTACATATTTGTCTACATGGTACTCTATTTGAAATTTGGGTTTTATTTGGATATTTAATATTAGGTGGGTTTTTGTTTGGAAAATAAGAGTTTCAAGGGCCATTGTCTAAAGAACCCTAAAATTTAAAGGAATAAAATTTCTTGAACTTTATTGGTAATATATGATAAGATAAAAGGCAGCTAAAAAGTTTTGGTATTTGTATAACTTTTATGTAAAACTGTTGTGACAGCATAAAATGATCAAAATACGTATGGAAGTGTATGTAAAACTGTTGTGACAGCATAAAATGATCAACATACGTATGGAAATGTATGTAAAATGATCAAAATACGTATGGAAGTGTTGATAAAAAAAAGTAGTGATTAATAACATAAAACAGCTAATAATTAGTTAACTATCTACGTATTAATGTTAAGCAAGTGGGTACTACTTTAATCCTAAAGCTCTCCTCTATTTTTTTTTTTAAACAAACGATATTGGTAGTGTGTTAAATTGTTAGTTGTTAGGAGAATGAAGGATTGGTGGAGATCGAACTCGTAGTATGTCATCTACTCCAAAGCTCTCTCCTCTTCAAACCCTCATTTCTTCGTTGCCTCCGCTCTTTATTTCGATCATCCTTGTTGCCGCTTCTTTGTCTGTAATTTATGACTTCTGCGATTAGAGCTTCATCATCATCGAAGCTCCTTTACACTTATTACCGCCATCATCACCCTCACTTTCTCTCTCTACCCACCTCTCTCTCTCTCTCTAAACCCAACCCAAAACCCACGATCACTAAAACCCTATTCCCCAGACCAAACAGCCCACCCCTCATTTCCTCTACCTTCCTCGCCGCCGCCATGAACACCTAAAATTTAAGGGAATCTGTGCTCCAACCTATTCTTCTCATCTGGTCATCTGATTCGTGTTGAATTATAAGCAGTGAGTTGATTAGTATTAGTGAATAAGCCATGTGTTTAATTGTGTATTCACTTGTGCTTAAGATTGCCAATTGTAAGGCTCAAATATGAAAGGTCATGAGTGCCATGTGTAATGATCCTAATTATTAGCTAGATGAGTGGCTGAGATCAGTTTCTAGAGAAAGAATGATCCAACTAAGAGTTTCGAACTGTATTATTCTCTTTTACACGACGTGTGTAGGAGTGAGAGAAGCACTCAATGAGAAGAATATTTCCTCAGTGATTTGCAGAGAGAAAGAATCAACCATTTCCTCTCTCTTATGCATTCATCTCTCTTAGATTATTCTTCTTCCAAAATATCAATTTACCGAGCTATATTTCAATTTATACTAACATGGTATCAGAGCCAGGTTGGGATTGGAAGTCAAATACTGAGAGTCATTTTTCAGTATCATATCTAGAAGATCACTGATGTCACTCAGCCTTATGATCACACACATTTGAAATGGAGAAATTTGGATGATGTTCTTGCTTAGTGTAATCTGTGCATTCTAGAACCAAAAAAAGTATGAGGAAGCTGCACAAGACAAGTCTTGGTTGAAAGCAATGAAAGATGAATTATCCATGATTGAGAAGAATGCCACATGGAAGCTTGTTGACAGACCTATGGACAAACCTGTTATGGGAGTGAAGTGGGTGTTCAAAACCAAGCTAAACTTGAATGGTACAGTTCAAAAAAACAAAGCAAGACTGGTTGCAAAGGGTTATGCTTAGAAACCAGGGCTGGATTACAATGAAACTTGTGCACCAGTAGTTAGATTGGACATAATCAGGACACTCATAGCATTGGCTGCACATAGGAGTTGGAAATTATTTCAACTTGATGTGAAATCTGCATTTCTAAATGGAGTATTGCAGCAGAAAGTCTATGTAGATCAACTATAGGGTTTTGTAGTGAAAGGGAAAGAATACAAGATTTACAGATCACACAAGGTTCTTTATGGTTTAAAACAGGCACCTAGAGCCTAGTATGGAGAAATTGATACCTATTTTGCTCAATGTGATTTTGAGAAGAGTCAAAGTGAGTCAACCTTGTACATCAAGACAAGGGGAGAAAGTGACATTGATTGTATCCATTTATGTGGATGACATTGTTTTACACAGGAAGCAAAGCTAAATTGTTACAAGAGTTTAACGAAGACATGATGATGAAGTATGAGATGATAGACTTGGGTCTTCTACACCATTTTCTAGGAATGGGGGTCATTCAAACTAACACATGCATTTTCATTCATCAGAAGAAGTATGCCTCTTCTTTGTTGAATAAGTTTGGCTTAAATGAGTCCAAATCAGTGACTACACCTCTTGTTGCAACTGAAAAATTGAGTAAGGATGATGGAAGTGGATTTGCAAATGAAGAGCAATATAGAAGTGTTGTGGGAAGCTTGTTGTATCTCAATGCTACTAGACCTGATATTATTTATGCATCTAGTTTACTTGCTAGATTCATGCATCCCACCAACAATCATTATGGAATTGCTAAGAGAGTACTTAGATACATAAAGGGAACACTGGATTATGGTTTGGAGTATGTGAAAGGAAAGAATGCAGTCTTAATTGGATTTTATGACAGTGATTGGGGGGGATAAATTGAAGACAGTAAGAATACCTCAGGTTATGCCTTTTCTTTTGGAAATGGGGTGTTCTCATGGGCATCTGAAGCAAAATACATCAGTGCGTCAGAAGCTATAGCTAAAGCGATCTGGTTAAGATTTGTACTGGAAAATTTTGGAGAACTTCAAATTGAAGCAACTCCATTGTAGTGTGGCAACACATTTGCAATTGCCATCACTAAGAACCTAGTATTTCACCAAAAGACAAAGCATATTGATAGAACGTATCACTTCGTCAAGGATGCGTTGCAGGATGGCATAAACAATTGAACAATTAGCAGGCATCTTCACTAAGGCTTTGACCAAGGATCTGTTCAACTACCTCAGAGACATGCTTGGAGTGAAATCTACTCAAAGCTTAAAGGGGAGTGTTGAATTATAAGCAGTGAGCTGATTAGTATTAGTGAATAAGCCATGTGTTTAATTGTGTAGTCACTAGTGCATAAGATTGCCAAGTGTAAGGCTCAAATATGTAAGGCCATGAGTGCCATATGTAATGATCCTAGTTATTAGCTAGATGAGTGGTTGAGATCAGTTTCTAGAGAGGGAGTGATCCAGCTAAGAGTTTCTAACGACATTATTCTCTTTTACACGACTTGTGTGGGAGTGAGAGAAACAATTAATGAGAATAATATTTTCTCAATGATTTGCAGAGAGAAAGAAGCAACCATTTCCTCTCTCTTGTGCATTCATCTCTCTTCGATTCTTCTTCTTCCAAAATATCAATTTACTAAGCTATATTTCAATTTACACTAACAATTCGTTTAACGGTATCATGTTTGATGAACATAAAGGGTCGATAGAGAGAGAATGGAAGAATTGCCATATAGAAATTTCCATTAAGACATTGTTCACCCGTAATTTGTGAAAAAGAAGCTGGCTTTTCATAGCAGCTCTGAACTGCTCTTGCTTTTCTGCTTTGAATGACTCTGATTTGAAACAAAACAAGTTTTATTGTGGTTACCAAACATAGAGCCCGACTTTTTTCCACCCATGCTTATAAAACAAGTTAAACAATCACGTACCAACACTAAATAAAATCCATAAATTTGTAGCACAACACTAAACAAGAGATGGTGCAAACAGAAAACAACTAGTCAACTGTAGCACATAAGCAATCTGGTGCAATTATGCTACTCACTAAATGTTGGAATAGATCACAACCACAAGTATGGGTTGTAATTATCACTATAGCTAAGTTATGGGTTAAAGTGATGACTACAACTAGGGATGGGCAAAATACCCATGGGTATGGGTAACCGCGGTTACCCGTCCATTTAAAGTTGATGGTTATGGTTATGGGTAACCGTTTAAACAAATAAACGGTTATGGGTATAACCGTTTATCCATGAAATTTAAATGGGCGGTTATGGGTATTATCCGCGGTTATAACGGGCATCCATCGGTTATGGGTAATATTCATGGTTTAACGGGTATCCATTTATCCATTTAATTTAATATATGTAAAATTAAAAAAAAAATTTAAAACCCTCAGAGTTACAACTCCGTCGCTCTCTCTCTCCGTCCGTCACTCTCTCTCTCCGTTGCTCTCTCTCTCCGACTTGCCCAAACCGACCTGAAAAACCCAGAAGCTAACGGCTATAAAACTAATACGCGGAGTCTCTGTCTGTCTCACCCGCCCTTATTTCTTCCTTCTTCTCCAGCGATCTCAAATCTCTCATCTCTCTCTCTCTCTCTCTCTTGCTCTCTCACTCAACGAATTTCAAGTTTCAAATTTTCAAACCTCTGGTCGTCTGATCTCAAATCTCTAATCGATCAATGGAGTTTCAGCGTTCGTCGTTCTCTTTCCGATCTTCCGACAACTGGGTCCATTTGACGCTGCAGGGTTTCCAATCTCCGGTGGACTTTAAGTCCCAATTTGTCGGCGAGCTTTCTTTCCGTCAATACCAGATTTTTCAGAAACGCTTCCACGCCTTTATTCTTGATGAATTTCCAATGGGTCCTGATCGATGCGCTACACTCCGTTTCGCTCCCCACCAACTCTTACTCTTCGAGTTGCGCGCTCACTTACGATCTATCTCCTCTTCCCTCAACCTTGATCCTGCCATCTACGAAGCATTAGCCCCCTGGATCAAATCCATGGCCCGGAAATTGGCAAACCCTAATGGCTCCATGGGCTTTGTTATGGTGGTTACGGTTAAAATCCTGACCATTGAATATGTCGACCAACTGTTTGATGATATGTCCAACTTAATGACTTTGCTTTCGATTGGTAGTAGTGATGGCGGTTCAACTTCGTCGTCAATTTCATTGGACTTTATGGTTGACAAATTGGGGGCAGAGAGATATTTCGAAAGGGGTGACGGCGACCTGGGTTCTTGCAGTGTGTGTTTGGAGGAATTGTCTGATGGGTTCTTGCAGTGTGTGTTTGTAGTGTGTGTTCGAAACAAAGATTTCAATTAGATGAAATTATATAAAATAATAGAGGGTTAACTCAGTTTTGTGATGAATTAGATGAAATTTGGTTGGTTTCGTATGGTTGTTTTTTGTTATTAGAAACATAGATTTATGAGCTGTTGCTAAAGGGTCTGTTGCTTTAAAAATCATTCGGGAATTCAGAAATAAAAAAGCTCTACTTTTACTCTTCCTTTAGGCTCAATTTTCTCAGGTTCCTGAACTTCCATAATTTATTGGTTGTTATACAGAAAAAAAAAATTGATTGGTTGCTATACAGAAAAATATCGTTCGTAAACTATTATTTCAATTATTGAAATTATATGAGGACTTAAATATTAAAATAGGAAAATGTATGCTAAAATGTACTTATAACGGTGTTTAATTGTCAGAAAATAAAAATTATGACAAATTTTTCTTTTGTAATTTTCAAATTGTTAAAAAAATAATGTAGACGGGAGAAAAAAGGGTAAATGGGTAAAAAAAGGATAAACGGGCGAAAAAATGTGTAAACGGGTAAATGGTTATGGTTATGGTTAAATGGGTAAATAGTTATGGGTAAATGGATAAATAGTTATGGGTAAATGGGTACACAGTTATGGGTATGGATAACCATTTATAAATGGTTATGGTTATGGGTATAACCATTTATGTAATTACCCAACGGGTAAACGGTTATGCGGGTATAAACATAAACGGTTATGGGTAAAATAACCACGGTTACCCGCCCGCATAACCATTGCCCATCCCTAACTACAACCTTCCAACTTGTTATCTCATTTCTTATTCAACCATACTTCTCATTTGTCAATGTTTTTTTCCCTAAAGTCTGGGATTTCCTTACTTGTATATTGTTTTTTTTTAGTCCTTATTTTTGTCCGGTTGTTAGGGCAGAAATCATGGGATTGTGTAGTGGCTGAAACCCACTGTTTTGTAGTCAATTTCTGTGGCTCTTTAAAGAGCTTAGATCTCTTCTTGTAAAAGTTTTTTATCAATATACAAACCTTGAAATTCAATATGGTATCAGAGCAGTGACCATAGTGACCTGTCTCTGCATATCTTCAACAACCTCTTTGTTCTTCCATATCTGTTTCAAATGGCTGAGGACAACCCTCTCAGTCCTGATGTTGCAACTCTAGTGTTTCACCCACTTCAAATTTTACTGAAGTAGAAGTTAATCCAAATCAAAGACTCAGTTCAGTTTTGCTGAATGAGTTCAACTATCTTCCATGGTCACGAGCAGTTTCACTTACTCTTAATGGAAGATCAAAGCTTGGTTACGTGAATGGAAAAATTCAGGCATCTGAAATCTCATCACTTCTATATGAGACATGGTTATGCAAGGATCAACTTGTCATGTCCTGGCTTCTCAACTCCATGGAGAGGAAGCTAGCTGAGATCTTCAGCTACTTAGAGTCTTCTTTTCATCTGTGGAATAATGTCTACGAAATGTATGGAAATCAAAACAATGCTGCCCGGATTTTTCAACTAAAAAGGGATCTTGCAGGTTTGCAACAAGAGAGTAAGTCTTTTGTTCAATACTTGGGTGATATCAAAAGTATGTGGAATGAGCTTGATGTGTATAGGCCTCACACCACATATGCTTCCGTGCTTCTGAACATAGCTGAAGAAGATAAGATTTTTCAACTCTTGGTGAGTCTTAGCTTAGATTATGAAGATCTACGTAGTCACATTCTGATGAAAAGTGAGTTGCCTTCTTTCTCAAGTATACGTGCCATTATTCAACGTGAAGAAACTTGAAGGAAAGTGATGAACCTTGAAACCAAAAACAGCTTGCCTGAATCTAGGGCATATGTTTTTAACCACAAGTTCTCGGATGATAGAAGAGACAAGGGTAGAAGGTTTGACCTGAAGTACAAACATTGCAATTATGGTGAACATGCCATTGACAAATGTTGGATTCTCCATCCAGAGCTCAAGCCAAACTTCCAGAAGAACAAGAGGTTCTAAAGAAACTCACAACCACCCTTGTACAAGGCTAATCATGCAGCTTTAGCTACTCCTTTTTCCTCAAGTGAAAGTTTGCTTGACTTCACTTCAAATCCAGTACGCTTGATCAACGAGTTTGCTGTTTATTTACAAGGAAAACAAAGAAGTGGAGATCTAGAGAACACAACTGGGACTGAAATCGAAAACCCTACTGCATTGCTGAGCAAATTTGCTAGGTTTCTTGCTGATTCTCATCATGGAGGCTCAAGTAATCAGATTCTAGGTATATTGAAAGCTTTCTCCACTACTTTAAATGCTAGTTTTGTGCATGATTATTGGATAATAGACTCAGAAGCCACATACCATATGACAAACAAATCTTCACATTTACATGAATTCAAAAAAATGAGAAACTCTTCGTAAGTGTCAATAGCAAATGGTAAGCGTTTTTCAGTTGTTGAAAAAGGGAAAAATTAAGTTGATCTTCGATCAAATAGAGTCAACAGCCTTGTATGTCCTTCATTTCCATTTCAGCTTTTGTCAGTAGGAAAAATCACAAGATAACTAAATTGTCATGCTATTTTTTCTCCTGATCAGGTCACCTTTTTGGACATAGTCACCAAGAGGAAGATTGGTGAGGGCTTCTTGCTAAATGGGTTGTACTATCTTTCAAAGGAACAATTACTTTGGCATCACCGACTTGCTCATCCTTCAAACCATGTTTTGTCCATTTTGTTTCCCACAATGTGTAAGAGTAGTTTGGAGTGTGATACTTGTCACTTCTCAAAATCTACTAGGTTACCTTTCAATTCCTTAGTGTCTAGAGCTAGTAAATTGTTTGAACTTGTTCATTCAGACATCTGGGGACTTACAATTGAATCTTTTGATGGTTATAAGTACTTTGTAACATTTGTGGATGATTATTCAAGAATTACTTGGTTATACCTTTTAAAGTGCAAGAGTGAAGTCATGAATTTGTTTAAAGATTTCCATAAACTTGTAATAACTCATTTTGGTTGTCATATTCACACTTTAAGGTCTAACAATGGCACTGAGTACATGTCAAATAACATGTCTCAATACTTAAGTTCCCATAGGATATTTCATCAAACAAGTTGTGTAGGCACTCCTCAACAAAATGTAGTGGCCGAGAGGAAAATTAGGGATTTACTTGAGAAGACTAGAGCCTTAATGTTGCATATGAATGTTCCCAAGAATTTTTTGTCCCAAGGTGTGCTTTTTGCTACCTATTTGATCAATAGACTACCTAGTAGGGTGCTGAATAAAAAATTACCCTACAAAGTAATGAAAGGAAGAAAGATTGACTTGTCTCATTTGAAAGTTTTTGGTTGTACTTGTTATGTTCATACTGCTTCAATACATCGTGACAAGCTTGATCCAAGAGCTAGCAAATGTGTTTTCTTGGGATATTCTTCAACACAAAAAGGTTACAAGTGCTACAATCATTCTTCAAGGAAAATCATCATCTCAAGGGATGTAAAGTTTGATGAAACTTCACCTTTCTTTAAACAATCAGTGGGGCATGTAAATCAGGGGGATAATGTTTTTGAAAACTTCCCTTTACCAAGTCCAACAACCAGTGATGAAAGTATATCTGTGTCGATTGACAGAGAATATGGGAATCCTCTAAGTGATGAAGATGAAACTTTGCTAGAGTCATCAATTCAATCACCTACATCTCATTCACCTTCTGAGGATCCAAAACCATCATCTGTCTTTCCTCAAGGAAGAAGAAATCCTTCTCGTGATCGTCACCCTCTTTCAAAGCTGTTGGATTATGTGACTTACAATGCAAGGTATCCAGTTACTGAGTACCTTTCATACAAAAGAATGGCACCTAAGCATGCAGCATTTCTCAATTCCATATCCAATGCTTCTGAACCAAGAAGCTTTCAGAAGGCAGTACAACAAGATGAGTGGAAGAAGGCTATGAAGCAATAATTGAAGGCTTAGGATGACAATAAAACTTAGGCAGTGGGAAGTCGATGGGTGTACAAAACCAAGTTTCACTCTAATGGCACCTTGGAAAGACACAAGGCTAGACTGATAGCTTATGGTTTTACTCAAACTGTTGGGGTAGATTACAATGACACATTTGCTCCTGTAGCTAAGATGAACACAATTCAAGTATTGTTATCTATTGCTATCAACCATGCATGTCCTTTATATCAAATGGATGTAAAAAATGCATTTCTGAATGGTGAACTTGAAGAAGAAGTTTACATGAAACTCCCTCCTGGTCATCCTCAATCCAGTGACTCTGAGTTGGTCTGCAAGCTGCATAAATCCATTTATGGATTAAAACAATCCCCTCGTGCTTGGTATTCAAAGTTGAGTTCAGTTCTTGAATAAGTTGGCTTCAAGAGAAGCAACGCAGATTCATCTCTCTTTGTTCGAATTGGTTATAGTGGAACCTTAGTGGTTCTTATTTATGTGGATGATCTCATTGTCACTGGTGATAATGCCAGTGAAATTGTGTTATTTAAGAACACTCTCAAGCAGAAGTTTGCCATTAAAGACCTTAGGACACTTAAATATTTCCTTGGCAACTTCTAAGAAGGGATTTTTTTTAATCAACGGAAGTATATTCTCGATTTGCTTCAACAAGCAGATATGGTGGGTTACAAGCCTGTCTTTACCCCTCTTGACTGCAAACACAAAATGACCATGGATGGAGAAGCACTCACTGATATCAGTTACTACCAAAGGTTAGTTGGGAGACTTATTTATCTTACAATAACAAGGCTTGACATTGACTTTGTTGTCAGCCTTGTGAGTCAATTTATGCATTCTCCAACAATGGATCATTTGCAAGTTGTTAAGAGATATACTGCGGTACTTGAAAGGTTCTTTGGGACATGGTCTTTTGATGCAAAACAATGGTCACACTCACATTCTTGGTTACACTGACGCGGATTGGGGATGCAACTCTTTGGATCCCAAGTCAACTACTGGTTTTTGTATTTTTCTTGGAGGTAATCTGGTAAGTTGGAGAAGCAAGAAGTAAAGTGTGATTGCTCGATCTAGTGCTGAGGTTGAGTGTAGGGCTATGGCAACTACTGCTTATGAAGTAATCTGGCTCAAAGGCCTTCTTTCTGATTTAGGGTTTCCTAGTTCTCAACCAATGACTCTCATGTGTGATAACCAAGCAGCCATGCATATAGTGTCTAATCCTGTTTTCCATGAGAGGACCAAGCACATCGAGGTTGACTACCATTACATCCATGGAAAGGTCCAATCAAAGATCATACAAACTCGTTACACACCGAGCTCTCTACAGTTTGCTGATCTCTTCACCAAGCCATTGACAACTGCTGTGTTTCAAGGCTTTTTGTCCAAGCTTGGATCAATCAATCTCCTTGATCCAAGCTTGAGGGGGAGTGTTGGAATAGATCACAATCACAAGTATTGGTTGTAATTATCACTATAGCCAAGTTATGGGTTAAAGTGATGACTACAACCTTCCAACTTGCCATCTCATTTCTTATTCAACCATACTTCTCATTTGTCAATGTTCTTTCCCTAAAATCTGGGATTTCCTTACTTGTATATTGTTTTGTTTAGTCCTTGTTTTTGTCTGGTTGTTAGGGTAGAAATCATGGGATTGTGTAGTGGCTGAAGCCCACTATTTTGTTGTCAGTTTCTTTGGCTCTTTAAAGAGCTTGGATCTCTCCTTGTAAATGTTTATGATCAATACAAATCTTGAAATTCAATACTAAAAAAATACGATTTACAACACAAAACTATCTCATCATATATTGTTCTAGTCATATTCGATGATGGTGTTCTTCGGCTTTCCGACTTAATCTTGAAGCACCCAAACATATAAGAAAGATAGCAGGCCAGAGGGATACTTTGATAGGATTATCGACATGGCGACGGTAGCTGACATACTGAATTATCAAGAAAACGCACTGAGCGATGCCGCCGAGTAGTCCACAAAAATCAGCTAGAGTACCAAAACGCCGGGGAGGGGGATGCGGATAGTAAAACCACCATAACATTCCCGACTTCCTCCATCGAACTCCTTCTTTCTTACTTTTATGAATGAACTCCAAGATGGAAATGAGTATAGCTAGAATGGCCAAAACCATACCATATAGTGCATATTGGGGCTTACTTTTGGAGGCAGCCTGATCAAAAGCAATTGAGAAACTCTCTAGACAGAGGTTGATGAATAAAAAGATCCATTCAGCTAAAATATCCTACAAAATAAATGAGAAAAACTTTAAAACTGGAATGTAAAGATATCTAGCAAGCAAGATGCAAATGATAATGCTGGTGAACTAAGACAGTATGTAAAAAGTCTCGCGTCTGAAACATGATCGATTCCAATACATCGATTGGATTGCATTTGATTAAGTTATGGACAATATTAGAGTTGATTAGACATGAGTTACTAGGCTAACTCTTAACATTTTAACACATTGTGTCACAGCAGGCCGATCTTATGGGCTCGTCTCAAAACATAAATCAAATAAAAAAGGGTTACCCTTTCAAAAATAAAAATAAATGTAATTAGCATCAAATTAAAATAGTTTCCAGCTGTTGTATAAATCCTTGTATTCTCTGCACAAACACCTATCAATAAAATCACCAATTCCAGAATTTCGCAACATGCACCTATTGGATTGCACAAACAATAAGTTGAAAACATTTGAGTGTTGATTTGTAATGACTGATGAGCCCCTGAACTATGAAATCTTGACAAAATATTAATATACGCGTACATTTACGACGGGATTAGAAGAAAAGAAAACTATAAGAAACAAAAGACGAATTTAAATTACCTTGAACCACTCCTCCATTCTTGACATTCGCCTGCGACGCACGTTTTGTTTAGACCAATCCAGGAACATGCACTTTGAAGGGAGATGACAACGAAGGTGATCTCCAGAAATGCGTGGATTACAATTTATAACAAGTTTAAGATTTCTCATATTTGAGAAGTTTTCAGCACTCAAGTGTATCTCTTCTGGAAACTTTATCATGATGCCTCTATTTTTTTTTGTTCCCTGACATGATAAAACAGTTGCATTTAATGTGGCAGTTGATATGTTAAGAGTAGCATTATATATATGACATTTGTCACGGTATGTGGCACACTAATGTGACAGCTAACAAGTGTTTATAACATCCACATTGGTGCACCCATCTAATGTGGTTGTTGATATGTAAATATTATATATGTCAATTAATGAGTTTCTCTAATTAGATGTTAGTTATGTATATCATTTGTTGATCTAAAAATATAATCTCCTTAGTATTACACATAAATAATGACATAATAGTTGTTTTATAGTCTTTGGTTGATACACAAACACACACACACCCACAAAAGAGCTTAACACACACCCACAATAGAGATTAACTGCTGAATTAATATGACATTAATAACTTATTTAGGGCCATGGTTCCACTTCACAACTATCATTTCATTATCCAAACCGTTCATATTTTTAGATCATTGTTTAATTAAAGATTACCTTGGAAAATAATTAGCCAAATCAAACAACATTTAACTATGCAATCAAACAAATGGACGAATGAATAACAATCAAATGGTGAAATAGTTTATGATTTGACTAATTTTGTGCATGTGTGATCTCTGAACGATGACAAATGATTGATTTTGATCATGATCCAAACGAATGGTTAGTGCAGTATTAATCTATTAACCTGTTACCACTTAAGTATAAATTCATCTATATATAATATATATGTTTGTGTGCTCCTCTGTGTTTCTACTTACTGTGTTTTGCGTCAAAACGCCGTACACATCCTCTTCAGACCATAACCTGCTTCGCTTTTCAGGTTCATCCGGCGACTCTCGGCGAACTATTTCTTTACCCATATCTTCTAGGACTTCGGTCATCCAAACGCGATTTTCTTCAATTTCGATGAGGGCATTATCTAAGAGTACTCCAATAGTAAGCTCTGGACTATAGTGATAAGCTTCAATTATTTTTATCAGGGAGTCCTTATCTTCACCATTTAAGAAACAAGCAATGTCCAGGAAAACATTTTTCTCTGACTCCTCTAGTGCATCAAAACTTATTTTGAGAATGTCGTGAATTTCTCGGTTGAAAAATCTTCTGTCTAATGGAGCTTTCCATTCATCTCTACTTCGATGACGCATAAATGCACCGAAACCTACGAGAGCTAATGGAAGCCCTTGAGCATAGCTTGATGCAGTAATTGCAATTTGCATACAGTCATCTGGCATTCTATCAATGCTATTGTTGAAGGCATGGCAACTGAAGAGCTCCAAAGCTTGAACAGGATCTAATTTCTTGACCTTGTATATGGGGTGAATTCCGTGAGCAGTGAGCAAACGCCTATCTCTGGTTGTTATGATAATTCTACTTCCGGGACCAAACCAATCACAATTTCCAACTAATGAGTCTAACTGGCTCAAATCATTCACATCATCGAGAATTAAGAGAATCTTTTTATGCCTCAACCTTTCCTTTATCATACTGATCCCTAAATCAATATTTGGCACCTTCAAAGATTCCAAT
The DNA here is from genome assembly GCF_916048215.2 of Malus sylvestris. Classification (NCBI taxonomy): domain Eukaryota; kingdom Viridiplantae; phylum Streptophyta; class Magnoliopsida; order Rosales; family Rosaceae; genus Malus; species Malus sylvestris. The sequence goes on along the minus strand of NC_062273.1, from coordinate 21,347,182 downwards.
CCTTCTACCCTTAGAAGGTCTGAAATAAGCAAGTTTTGTAGTCGAACAAGGCCTCCAGGACTCATTGAAATTTCTCTAACATTTGCCAAAAAACAACTCCCTTCAAACCTCTGAGCAGCAGAATTATAAACAGCTTTAGCAATTGTTGTTTTACCTATTCCAATAGGCCCCCATATACCTACCATGCGAACATCACCCTTCTCAAGATCTAAAATCTTATGGATATCTTGCACTCGAGAGGCTAATCCAACTTGGTATTTTGCCACATGTAGATAGGTTCGATTTACTATTCGTGCTGATACATCTTCAACGATGTTCTTGATAAACTCTGATTCAGGCCTGCCAGTTCATTACATAAATTCAATTTCAGTGAATGAAGTTTAGCTATATATGTAAGTGGTTAAATGGAGTTTGTCTTCTATAGTTCATACTAAACTAGAAAAGTTGATTTGGCCCAAACATGATAGTGTACTATATATAGATAAGGAAAGAGATCATCTCTGTATCTTTCCCTCTAAAGCTCAGGGATCAGGTGATCCGGACTATTAAAATTTAATCCAATGGTAAAAAATTATTATAACTTTTAAAAGTTTTTATTAACTTCTCTATTTTTAGCCGTTAGATCAAAATTTTAGCCAGCATTCCACCTAAGCAATTTCCTTTTTTTAGTGTCATGAGTCATATTAGAATTGAGTCAAAACTTGAGTGAATTTTTCATGCCTACTTTACACTCCACGACTAATAGGCACACAATTTGCTCATTAATTTTTTATTTTTTTTATAAACAATATCGTCAGAGGGTTAAAATATTAAGTGTTAGGGAAGAGGAATCGGTGGACATTGAACACGCACCATAGTGCATAGACATTATTACTTTCTGTCATTGTAGTAAAATGTTATATGCCAAAGTTTGCTCATAATTTAATGTAAGCATTTGATTCTCCTATTTGTATTGGTTTGTTTACGTTTTTCCTTTGTATAATTGAAGAGAAATTTTGGTTCCGGTTCCTGACAAATTTTAGATTGAAACCTTAATAATTTGAATACTTTTGTTGAAGGACAAAATGTGAAATTTCATTACTAATTAAGAAGTGTAACAACAAAATTAATAATTCCTCCCTAAAATCATGCAAAGATTAATATCAAATAGGTTTTTTCAATTTTTGTACTCAAATTTGAATTATGTGAAATCTTATAAGAATTTTTTATTTCTTTTTCAAAATAAACTTTTTTTTTTCAAAATACAATTTTTTATTTTTATTTTTAAATATGAGTATGTTTTAACTTTTAAATTAAAAAGGATGCATTTATTATAATAGATGGGTACATTAAAAATGAAAAATATGGGTATAAGTTAAAACTAAAAAGAGTTTAAGATATTGGCACAAAAGTAAGTTAAATATATGGGTAAAATTAAAGCTAAAAAAACTGGTTGAAAATAAACAAAAGAGTAAATTGTAGCTATGGTCCTTTAACTTTAACTCAATTGGAGTAATGGTCCTTCAACTAAAAATCCATTACCATTGGTCCTTCAACTCATCAAAATGTGCAGCTATGGTCCCTGAACTAAAAATCCATTACCTTTGGTCCCTCAACTTTAATTCAACTGGAGAAATTGTTTCTTAACTTTAACTCAATTGTAGTAATGGTCCTTCCAACATAACTCGCTTTGACAAAAATTTTGGCGTAGTTGACGAAAAAGACCATAATTACACACTTTGATGAGTTAATGGACCCTAATTTTATAAATGGTTATTCCAACATAACTTATTTTGACAAAATTTTGAAGAAATTGATGAAAATGATTATAGCTACACATTTTGATAAGTTGAGGGACCAATGGTAATGGATTTTTAGTTGAGGGACTATTTCTCCAATTTGATTAAAGTTCAGGGACCATTGCTACAATTTACTCTAAAAAATTGTAGAAATTATAAATAAAAATATATGATACAAAATTAGCCACAAACATAAATATGCCAAATGTAAAGGTTTCTAACATTAAATGGAAATAAAGTTTAAATCAATTAAAGAGAAAATTGAGGAATGAGAACTTAATTCCTTCCTATGTTTACTAGCAGGTGCCCACATATAATATATATATATATATATATATATATAAGTTATACTATATATTATATATATTATATGATTCGGATTCGAAGACGGATATGGGCTGGTGACCCTTATAACCATATCTAATACCATAACCAAATAAAGTTCACGATTTTTCCCCTAATATACCCAAATTTTCATACCCAAATCTGATCAATTCGGGCGGTTTTCTACGGTAATTGGGTTTAACGGTTGGAATTGTAATCCCTAATCTCGAGTCTCAACCCATCATCCTCTATTTCCTCTCTAAGTCATCGTCCTCACCACCCACCACTACAATTCTTTGTCTTGAACCTCTCCAGTGTCGTAACGACTATGGAGGCACGCATCTTTGACTCTCTTCCTCTTGACCCTCTTCGTTTCTTTGCTCTTCTCAGGCGTCACTCCCAATGACCCATTCCTTTTATCAACTCGTCATCGACCACAATCCTCTCTGCTCTATATCCAACATTCAAGCCATTTAGGTAAGCAAGAACGAATTAGGGGTTTACAATTTAGGGCTTTTGAATTAGGGTTTGAATGAGAGATTTAGAAATTGGGGATTTGGGGATTAATTTTCTATTTAGGATGTTGAATTGCATAGTTACCATTTCTGCAATTAGATGTTGAATTTCTAAGCATGATATTTTCGTTTCATATATTGGAAATTATACTCGAACCATACCGAATCTCGAAATTCGAAATACCGAAATTTCGATTCGGTTTAGGTTTTCAGAATCCTGTCTTGAAAACGATTGATGAGGGATTCAGGTTATCATTTTAAGATCAGGATCCCAATCCAGACCTCCCTTAGAAAAAAAGTAGTGGTTGTGGTTGTGGATGACAAGAAAGATTCTCTTAAGAAACTTATTTTCATTTAATTAAAATAAAATAAATAATGATATCTTTGTCTTTTCATCCTCTTTAGACTCTCTCCAACCCTGGGCTAAAAGCCAAAATACCTCATTTATTCCCCCCCCCACCAAACACCACCCAACCCAAGCCAAAACATTGAGCTAAAAGCCAAATGCTAAAGCTGGGCCAAATACCCCCCCCCCCCAGATTCGCCCCATAGACGCGTGGACTCACCTAAAAAAGGCCTAGTCTCGGCCCACTCACTCGCCGACGCACCCCATGCAGCCTGCGTGCCTTCAACACCCAATAGCGGGGGGCCCACTGTCAGGGCCGCTGTCGGCCACATCCTTGAGCCTAACAACTCTTTTCCGCATCCAACGGCAAGAATTTAAGGACCTTTGGTTGATCCAACGGTCCAGATTCAAATTTTATTTTATTTTTTTAAATATTATTTTAAAATACATTGAATCCAACGACTGAGATCGAATATAATCAAATTTAACGATAAAAAAAAGATCTAACAGCCCAAAGTGAAATCCAATGGCTAAAATAATTAAAAAAATTATTTAACTCAAAATTCACCCAAAAACTCTATAAATACCTATGTATTTGTTCAAACATCCACACAAAACACAATTTTCTCCTACAATTCTTCCAATTTATCTTTCTACCATTTCTTTCAATTTCCAAATTGTTCAACATGACAAGAAAGCATGTTAGAGGTTGTAATCTTGGCATGAGTTTATGTTAGCGAAGATGGTGCAATTGGCACAAATCAAAATAAAAAGGTTTTGTGGGATAAAATCATTGCAAAGTTTCAAGAAAATTGCAACGGCGGCAAGAGGGACGGTGGAATTCCGGTAACAAGGTGTTCACTCATCGGATCTTGGGACTACCCTTTTCTCTTTGCTTCTTTTTGCTTATCTCTTCCCGAGGGCCTTGCAAAGGAAGGAGTTGGGGTGGAAGACTATCAACAAAGCATGCACTTTATGGAAGGGAAGTTTGGAGAAAGCCATAGTTGGCATGGCTAGTGGAAGGAGCGCCACATAAATTGTGAGTTGTTTTCTTGGTATTTTATTTGTCATGTACATAATATTATTTTGCAACTAATTATTTTTATGTATTTTTTGTATAGGGTGACAAAGCAATGGAAATTTACAAGACAAGAGTAACACCAAAAAATCAAGTTTTTAAGTTGCAACATGCTTGGGACATCCTCAAGGATTGTTCGAGGCGAGGAACCTATGCAGACCAACAATGGGGAAGATTATTTCAAAGTGAAGCCGCACCGACAAATGCTGGAGATGAAGGTGTCGATGAAATGACCCCAACTCCTTCTTTTGCAAGGCCCTCGGGAAGAAATAAGCAAAAGGAAGCAAAGAGAAAAAGGAAGCCCCAAGATCCGATGACTGAACACCTTGCTACCGGAATTGCAAGATTGAGCGAAACCAATAGCGCTCGCCAAGAAGAAGCGGTATGAATACATTTGCAAATGAAGGAAGAAAGGGATAAGGAGCAAGATAGGTTTGAAATTAATTTCATGATGGAGGACCTCAACAAATACACTCCAGAGAGAAAGAAGTTCTTACGTGGTAAGAAAAATGAAATTTCGCAAAAGTATGCCACAATGAGTATATTTCAAGATGAGGAACCATCTAAACCTTGTATCCCAAGTCAACCACGAAGTCCATCACCAAGTCAAGATGGTGGATATGATTATTAAGTTTATGTAGTGTATGAATTGTCGTTTGTATGAAGTTTATGTGGTTTATTAATTGTCGTTTGTATTATGTTTATGTACTTTATTAATTATGTGGTTTATGTACTTTATTAAATTTATGTCTTATTAATTATTGTTTCTATTTATCTAGATGCCTTCAATAATTATTGTACTTATTACCGCACACTTTGATGTAGAATATGCCTTCCATAATTCAACCTCCATTCAATAATTTATCCAACGTACTAGACAAAATACTTTGCACAAGAAGACACTTAAATTTATTACTAGAAAATAACAACATAGTACACTTAAAATTATTACATAAATGCTCAACCAACATCATCAACGTTCACTTTCTCGGCGCCATATATGCTCAACTAAATCCTTGCGGAGTGTGTCATGACCTTCAGGAGCTTGAATTCTATTTAAACATCTCATATACTCACTCAATGTGATCCTATCATGTCGGGTCTCATATATGGTTGCAGCGAGATATTCAACATCTCTTGCAATAGCTCTCGCATGTGTTGGTTGGTCATCATCCACATCTTCGTCTGAATCTTCTTCATTTCGATGTACTCATCTTCCACAATCATGTTGTACAAAATTATGCATGTCATCATGATTGAATGCTTTGGTATGCCAAAGTCGTGCATACCCTCTAACAATGGCCCATCAAGCTTGTAGGATCCCAAACACTCTCTCCACATCCTTCCTGTAAGACTCTTGCCTCTGCAAAAATAATTTATTCTTTGCACTATTAGGACGAGAATAATTTTTCGCAAAGGTAGACCAACTAGAATGAATACCATCAATTAGGTAGTAACCTAGCTCATACCTATTACCATTTACCTTGTACCGAAATTATGGTGCCCATCCATTGATTATATCATCGAACAGAGGAGAAGACCAAAGAACGTTGATATTGTTGTTTGAGTTGGGAGCACCGAAGAATGCATGCCAAATCCATGAGTCGTAAGACGCCACAACCTCGAGCATGATGGTTGGCTTGTTATGATGACCCTTGAATTGGCCAGCCCAAGTAGTAGGACAATTCTTCCACTCCCAATGCATACAATCGAGACTTCCTATCATGTCAGGGAAGCCTCTTTTGTCTGTCTTACGTAAAAGCCTCTTCAAGTTTTCACGATTTGACTTGTGGAGGTATGTGGCTCCATATATGGCTTGAATTGCCTGATAGAAGCGCTTCAGGTTCTCAATAGCAGTACTCACCGTAAGTCAGCAATACTCGTCAGTTGAGTCTGCAAAGCACCTATTAGCTAGCATCTGAAATGCAGATGTGAGCTTCTGATAAGGTGATAGACTTTGTCGGCCTACAACATATATCTTCCTTGCAAAGTAGTGGTCATGATTGACAATTGCGTTCAAGATGCTTTCAAAAAGCTCTTTCCTCATCCTAAACCGCCTCCGAAAATCATGAGCAAGAAATCTCGGACACTCGATGAAATAATCTTTCATCATTCGGTCAAGACACTCTTCTCTATCACGCTGCACAAATGAAAGCCCCGTGATAGAACCACAATGGGTAGATTCGGCATGGTGCTCATATTGCATACGCGAGTTTGCAATTTCAACTTCGGCGTTGATCATTTCTGCATCCTCAATGTCAAGCCTTGCTTGGTATTATGCCATCTACATTGCCTTGCTACGCCTTCTTCTATCACCCATTGATGAGATATTGAGGATTTTTAGAAAACAAAAACTCTTTGAAAGTTGAAAGATTGGTGAATATAGAGGATGATTGAATGTTGAAATATTGTGTGATCAACTGATATTGGACCTGTGCTTATATAGAGGATGATTGATGAAAGTTGAACAGTTGGTGAAAGTTGAAAGTTTGGTAAAAGTTGAAGGCTTGCTTTGTGGAAAATTTAGTGATTTTTCAATATTTATCGGAATTTAAATATTTTTAGATTAAAATGTTCATAAAATTAATTTACAATAGTCTACATATTTAAAAAAAAAAAAAAGTTTATATAAGAAAAAAAATTAACCTAAGTTCATTCTTTAATAATTCCGGGCTAAAATTTTAGGCCAAAAAGATTAAAGCAGAAAAACTGTTTCTGGGTTAAAAGCTAAATTTTCCGAGCTAAAAAAATTGACTTTTAGTCCAATGGTTGAAGATGGTCTTAGATGACAAGGAATATTCTCTCAATAATAGTATTTAAAATAAAATAAATGAGGCTATGTTTGTTTTTTCATCCTCTTTGGATGACAAAGAGAATTCTCTTATAGATGTATTCATTATTTATTGGCAGCTTTAATGGCTTTGATTGCAGATGTTAATAAGTTTGGATTTATGGAGAATCGTTCACCGAAAAAAGAAAAAGAAAAAATGGGTCGAGATTAACTCGGAAAAGTGATTGAGAACCTCTGCATCTTAATGCATTACCGGCGGCCTTCTCGTCTTCTTGTACTCACTTTTCCATGAATTAACTGAATTATATTCAATAAATAATGATTATTATTTTGGTGGAATTTGTGACATTTCTTCCTATGCAAGGGTCCATTAGCAATTAGCATATAAATTTTACTCCGACATAACACCAAGTTGGTTCCTTTTAACTGGATCAAAGGTGAATTAGAAAAACCAATCTTCAAAGTTCTTACCTAAGCCAAACATGCATTAGAAGAATCAAACGTAGAGGTTAATAGATCTTCGATACAGCTGGTACTAGTAATTTACCGTGCTTTTCTTCTTCAGGTTACTCTCGTGTGTTATTGTAGATAAGAGGGTTTCACTAGAATATGTATGGTTGGTTGGGCTAAATCAAAGGACCTCACTTTTCAAAACAATTTTCACTGTTCGAATTTTTAGATCCAATCGTTCAGTTTCTTAGAGTCAATATTCACCGTCTATTTCCTAGACTACTCTACTGAAGAAAAAATGGATAAAAGAATAAAACACTCAAATGTAATTATGCAAGTGGTTAGAAATATGCATACCTGTTATCCAAAAGCCACCCACTCACGTTTGCTGCTTCCATAAGAGCTTCCCTCCATCTCGACACCTTCTCCAGATTTGTATCCTTATATACTTCTTCATGATAAGCAAATACCTGAGCATAACTGCCTTTTTGATGTCTTATATCCGAGGGCCGCACTTTGTAGAAAATTGGCACAACAATTTGTTGTCCTGCCTGTGAGTGTCTGGATTCAAGGATCTTGACGAGTTCATCCAAGCACCAGGCTGAGGATGCATAATTTTCAGAGAATACGATTAGAAAAATCCTTGACTCCTCGATTCCTTTGGAAAGCCATGGTGGTAAGTAGTAGTCTTCTCTTCGGCTTGGAAACTCATCGTCGTCTCTGAAGACTCGAAATCCCCTTTGATGCAAATTGCTGCGCAGATGGTCCGTAAAGTTGTTGCCTGTATCTGCTCGTCTAAAGCTGAGATATACATCATATTTCCAAAGCTCGTCGGTCGAATTTGTATTGTGAGGTTGCATGGTATCCTAGCTAGCTTTCCGGAATCAAGACAAGGAATTCGAAGAGGTGGGAGCGATTATGTCAAAAGACTCTCTCGTACGTGTTTATAAATTAGGCGACCGACCTTTGCGCTAGCAGAAATATTTCCCAGGAAGTTTCCGACTGCTACCTTTCAAGTTTCAACGCGTATGCGTGTGAAACCATCGCCAATGCTATGCACCTGCAGTGAACTTAGGAAATTATGATTTAAAAAACCAAACGTGGACTTGGTAGTCTTTTTCTTTCTATTTCTCCTTATCTTATATGTCGTCTGATGAAGATGACACCAACCTGTATTAAGAAAATATATGTAAGCGGATAAATGGATCTTGTCTTCCGTAGTCCATGTTAGTGTGTAAATTGTGATCTGATGTGGCAGTTACATTTCTAGCTCATATTGCTAGGATGTTTAGCTAAATTGGTTGTATGCTTATTTGTTTAAGTCTCATAGGTCTTAAGTAAGTAAGTAGACATATGTCTTCATCTCATAGAGTGTAAGATGGAAGGGTGGGATTGTTTTGATGTAATTTGAATACTGCCAAAAGTGTGCACCGGTTAGAAGAGAGTGGATTTCCTTTCCTCTCTCAGATGAATGAAATGTTGAATGTGTGAAGAATATTCAAAGTCGTATTCTCTGTTCTCTCTCTCTCTACCATCATCTCTTCCATTTTCGTACTGTAATTCCTTCTATTCTCTGAGGAAATCTGTGTAGTCATAGCTCACAGTTGCATAGCTCACTCGAATTCTAAGAGCATCTCCAATGGGGGCTTTATCCTCCATGAGGCTACCAGTGAGAAATTTCGTCCCCAATGAGCCGGAAAATGGGGCTAAATCCACCACTGGGGCTAGCAACTTCCTTTATTGGGTAGCATAAAATTGGCCTACATCTAGCCTAAAAAACAGTGGGTCCCACAAAATTTTCAACTTCTTTTCTATCACACTCCCCCACTTGCAAATACACTTATACTCTCCTTTTATTATTTTTTAATTCTTTTTTCTTACTTATTTTTCTTGCAATTTGGCTAATTAATGATTGTTTTAAATTCCATAAGAATTAAAATTTCAAATTGATTTAACGTTCATGGGCATTGATGGGTGAAATTTTCAAATAATGTTTTTTCAAAATTGTATGATACTAATTTACTAATTGGTGTTAGGTAAATTGTTGTGTTATACGTGAAAATCAAATTATTTCAGAGCGCGAAGTGGGGTTTTTTTTCTTTCAATGTATGAGATTGAGATAAGGGAATATAATCCAACGAATGATTTATAAGTGATGAAATCTAACTTTGCCACAATTTGAACTTTTTAGGTTGAAGGGTTCACAAAAAAAAAAAAAGATAGCATGTTCAAAAATCAACTTAAGAAAAACTAACACAAAAAAAAAAAAAATCATCGCTTAATCAAATTACTACATAAATAAATATAGATAGCCCCATTTAGAGCCCGAAAGATATAGCCCTTCATTGGGAGAGATTCTTTTATAAAACCCCAAAGATTCCTCAGAGCTCTAAAATAGGCTATATCCACCACTTTTTCAGCCTCATATAAAGCCCCTCATTAGGGATGCTCTAACGTGGTATCAGAGCCTGGTTGGGTCTGAATCCTCTGGGTGTCGTATATGTGAAAGATTGAGCTCGGATTCACAGCAAAAGCTCATTGCAGTGATTTGAACTTGTATATGCTTGTTGTTATTGTATAGGTAATATTAGGGTTCTTGGACTCGGAACTGCGCTAAGACTTGCCCTGGAATTCTTACACGAGTGGAGTTTGCGGAGAGCTGTGCAGAGGGTGGACGCCAGTCACACAAATGTGCCCCTTGGTTACCATCCTGCTTTGTAGGTAAAAGTTGCAAATAACAAGATAATGTACAAGTAGAAATTTACTTTATTGCGCGGATGGAGGAGGGTATACGTTCACTTTGTCTTGTTTTTCTAGGGCACCCTTGCTGTTTACCTCAACTAAATGCACCATTTACTATTTTATTACTTGTCTTTTTTCTTTTTCTTTTTTTTTTTAAGTTGTTATTTTATTATTTGAGCACGTTGTATAGAATTGCACATTCATATTATCTTAAAATGGAGAAATGTTAAGACTCAGCTGATAACTGTGAGCCGCTAATGCATGTGAATCTTATAAAACATACTTCAGCGGCTTCTGTGAATGCAAATTTATTCCTTCTTGATCTTGGACAAAATTGCACCTACAAAACAATTAACACATTTGGTTAAGACCAAAAGCCTCACGCGCCTACGATGAATAGGGGGGTTTTGGCCAAAGAACCTCCAATGCCAAAGTTAGAATTTAGAGAGAAAAGTGTTCAGAGAGTTTTTGGAGTTTTGTAAAAGTGTGGACTTAGCTTTTTAGAGAAAATGGGGTTCAATATAAAAAACATAGCTGACCCTCTTGGGAGAGAGTGACCGGCTTTTTGAGTAATTTTTTAGTATAATGAGTGATTTATTTGACAATTAATAGATTAATTATGTAATTAATCCATTAATTGGTCAATTAACTCAATTTAAAAGGAATGTTTTGAAGGTTATGAAATAATTACATTGTGGAAAATATAGGATGAGGACGGATGAAATAACTATGAATTTGTTACCTATTTTGGGCACTTTTGGCTTGATTGAAAGATAATTGTCCACTACTCACGCGTAGAAAATCCGGTGCGCCTCGAGGGTAATTTTGTCATCTTTTATCCAAAAATCCACGTGTCGCCTTGTGATTATTTTTGGCCTGCTGAGGCCCAAGGGTAATAACGTTCACACTAATGTAAGATGGAAAAATAATCTATGGGAGTTTTATTTTTAAACAATGATATTCGTGGTGGGAAAACCGCAAGCTACACAATAACTAGTCATAATTAGTTGTCGAACTTGTCATTCATGAGAGCCAAACCTGAGACCTCTTGATTACAAACGAAGAAGAATGTTACCATATTGTAATGCTAGTGACAATAATCTATGACTTCTAATTAAGATGGTAATAATTCGACTTCTCCGAACAATTTTAAGAACTCTAGTCTGTAAGACGAAACGGAGAAGGAAGCCATGTGACATGTCTTACTTGCCATGCTTGCTTGCTTTGTTTGGTGAAGTTTTGACAAATACCTAATTTCTCATGATGTAAAATGTCACATAATTTCTCTTTTTTGCAAATTTTCATTTTTTAAGCAGGCAAAACATGTTCATAGTACAATGCAAAAGTAATCAGTTTACGAGTTTGTTTAGAAATTGTTTTTTAATAACTAAAAGAGCTTTTAGATTTTAAGAGTACTTGAAGTGATTTTTTCAAGAAACACTAATTATGTGATTCTTGAATGAAGCATTTTAAGTGATTTTCAAAAATTAACTTGCATTTTTACTTATAATTGGTTTCAAAAATATTTTCTTTATAATCGTTTTCGAGTACAATTTTTATTGCAGAATAAAAAAAAAAGTAAAAATCATAAGTAAAAAAGTCGAAAAACAGTACGGAATGGGATTTTTCATGCATCCCACGACAGCAGGAGACGAGCCGACACATGGCGCCTCGTTTCTCTGCCACTTAAGCAGCGCTGTCAAAGAACAAGATCCTCTACAACGCATGCACGTAGCACCGCTCCCAGTCAGAACCCGGAGGCGTCTGGTCAACTGAGTCCACCAATCCGGAGCTTGGTAAATCGACGTAAAAGCGAGTGGGTGACAGAGGAGAAAGCACATAGTTTCCGAACATAATTTATTCGACTTTACTCTAAACAAACAGCAGGGTTCGGGAGTAATTTAATTTTTCTGCGAGCTAGGGTTTTGAAAAGTTGGGAAAGTTGAGGAAGATCAGTGGTGGGAGGTATATGGCGGAGCTGTCGATGGAATCGCTGCCGTTGGGGTTTCGGTTCAGGCCGACGGACGAGGAGCTCATCAACCACTACCTCCGGCTGAAGATCAACGGCCATGATTCCGAGGTCCAAGTCATCCCGGAAATCGATGTCTGCAGATGGGAGCCCTGGGATTTGCCAAGTAATTGTTTTTCTCTCTCTCTCTCCCTCTCTCTCTCTCTCTCTCTCTCTCTCTCTCTCTCTCTCTCTCTCTCTTCCCCTCTCTCCATTTTTTGGGGGGTTTTGAATTCGAATTTATAGTCGTTGTTTGTTTATTTCTGAATAAGAATATTTGGTTGGCTGGATTGAGAATTTTTCCTTTATTCCATACATCACCAATGAATAAATCCTCCTTATTGCTATGTGGATTCCTTGCGTAATTCCACTGTAATTGTGATAATTATAAATAATAATTCAATCTTTTAATTACCCATCTCGAATATTGTTCTAAGCCTGAAGTTTTTAGCTGTAAGTAGTGAATTTTTAATCTGACTGAGCTGAGCTATTAATGGTAATTTTAAACAATATTACGAAATTTGGAATACCCAACTCGAATATAGTAGTAAAGCTTGAAGCTTGAAGCTTGTAGCCTGTAGCTGTCCATAGTGTCAATTGCGGTGTGCTTGCGCAGAACTATCGGTGATAAAGTCAGATGATCAAGAGTGGTTCTTCTTCTGCCCCCGCGATAGGAAGTACCCAAATGGCCATCGGTCCAATAGAGCAACTGATGCTGGATACTGGAAGGCCACGGGGAAGGACCGGACCATCAAGTCCCGCCAGTGCAAGTTTGCCACTAACAGCAATGGCCAAGTTGGAATGAAGAAGACCTTGGTTTTCTACAGAGGCCGTGCCCCCAAGGGCGAGCGTACCAGCTGGATCATGCACGAGTATCGTGCTACTCAGAAGGAACTCGATGGGACTGCTCCCAGCCAGGTACTCCCTCTGCTTAATGCTTTTGCCTTATTCACCCATTCTTCGCATGTATATACGTGGAGATGATGCACATTTTGAAACTTATCTGTCCTGGAACTGATAAATAATCCGTACTAGTTCTGAATAATGTTTAAATGACTCTGATACAGGGTGCCTTTGTTCTCTGTCGCTTGTTCCATAAACCAGAAGAGAAGGCTGATGAACCAAAGCATGACGAAGTTGAACAAACTGGTCTATCTCCTACCACAACTAAGTCTTCTCCTGATGAGTCCTCAGATATAGTTCAGGAAACAGCTACATCAGAGATGCAAGGTGAAAAGCAGTCAGAAGGTATCATGAGGTGGTTGACTGATAAGTCTGACAAAGTGACCCCTGATGCTTTTTGTCAGCTACCTGTTGACAGTTTTATGGCCTCTGATATGGAAGATCATGGAGCAGTAGAAACAGGAATCCAGGTAAGATGTCCATGATATGTTTTGTTTTTGTCACGTTCAGTATTGTACTGCTAAATTTATACAAAAGTTTACAGATATTAACAACTGGTGAGGAAACATTTTGATCTTCGTGGTTCTCAACTGTAGGGGCATCTGACAATGGAAGAAAATCCGGCATTCTATGAGTCTTTGGGCGGCCTGGACGATAGCAAAGACTTCTCACCGTTGCATTCGCAGATTAATGCAGAGCTGGAACATTATGTGGGTTCACCTTTTACCAGTGACTTTGGCAATTATGATAATGTATTGCATTTTCAAGACGGCACATGTGAACGGGATGTACCCCTCAAGGAGTTGTTTGATGAGTTCAGCAATAGCCATTATGGGAGCTCCTGTGAGGAGTCAACTAGTCAGAAGAACTTGGTCGTTGGAAATGAGACTTATCTATCTGGTCATGCATGCACCACGCTGCCAGGAAACTCATGTTTCAATGGTGCATGGGGTAACACAGACGCCAAAATCGCCCAGGTATGGGTAAAATAAATAATTTCTTGTTTCTTGTAACCCCAATTTTGGAACTTCTTGGCTGTTCTCCTGTCTAGCGTGCTTTGTGTACTTCATGAAATTGAAATTCTAGAATTAATCTTTTGAAAATAATTCGTAGTATATTTAGAAATGAGGTCTAACTGTAACCTTTTGCTTTGTCCTTGTGCACCAGAATGATTTGCAAAGGAGAGCATCTGGCTTGTACAATGAGCAATTTGGCTCCGAGGATCTGCAGAACACCTCATTTGGTTATTGGCAAGCTAAAGCTCAAGCATCATTTGATGACCGAAAACCTAGAATGGGAAATATGACAGACAGTTATTTATCTCAATGCTCATTTGCTGAGCAGTTTCCTGTGAGTTCAGTCAATGATGTGTCCAATAGTTTGCATGGATCTACCGGTTGGAAGAATCTTGATAACCACAGCGGTGATGATGTTGGTGGAACTGGAATCAAGACTAGGGCTCGACATCCTCAACTACAACCGAATATAGATAACTTTGTAGATCAGGGCTCTGCTGCAAGAAGACTTCATTTATTAGTGGACCGTTCAGTTTGGTCAATTACCAACGGCAATGAGAGCGATGAAAACTACAGCACGGAAGAAGATGAAGTCCAATCAATTATTGCAGAGGTAAGGGCGTCCTTGTGAAGCTAACTTAATAATTCTTGTCAAATGCATTTATCTAATTTTACACTGATTGTTTCATGCAGACTAGAGAGGATATACAGCAGAGCCCTACTTCTGATGAACAGGAGGAAGAGCATGCGATATTCAGCAACAAAGAAGAATGGTCCAGTACGAATAATTCTATTAACCATGGCTTTGATCCTGATGGTAGAAGTGGAATCATGATTAGGACTCGCCAGCCTCAACAACGATCAAATTCAGACAGTTCTGTAACTCAGGACACTGCTCATAGAAGAATCGGTTTGCAGATGAATATTTCATACGGGTCCATTGCCGATAGTAACGTGAGAGAGACAGATTACGGGGGAGAAGATGAAGTAGAATCTGCTAATACTGAGGTAAGGGTCCTTGGGACACTACATTAGTATCTCTGCTGTTGCTTCTTATGCATTTTCAAACTTTACTCTATTTGTTCCATACAGGCTAGAGAAGCTATACAGCAGAGTCTGGCCTCTGATGAACATGAGAAAGAGCATGCGGAAATCAACGATAAGGAAGACTTGGCCACTATGAAGAATTCCGTCAACTATGATTCCAATGTTGTAGGTAGATCCGGAATCAAGATGAAGGCCCCCGAGCCTCAACAACCATTAAGTTCAGGTGATTCTGCAACTCAGGCCCCTGCTTCTAGAAGAATCCGTTTGCAGATGAGTACTTCACCTCGGTCAGTTGTTGATAGCAATGTGAGAGATACAACCCCTGCTGAAGAAGATAATGTGCAGTCAACTATTTATGAGGTAAGGATGGTCAACGAAGCCAACATAAGCATTGTATATACATATGTTCGGTGTTCCCATCAAATTCTAAGCGAGCAATATTGTCCCTTGCAGGTCAAGGAAGCCACGGAGAAGATTTCTAATTTCGATGAGCAGGAAGCAGAGTCCCGTCTTTTGAAGTCAGACATGGGCAGGAAAATTACCGATGGCTCACCAACAGAACTGGTTGATGAGAAGAGGGCTGCTGAAGAAGCCCCAATAACGTTGAGGTTAAGGACGGGAAGGGACGGTGCATCACCCAGCAGCCATATGGGGCTGTCAGTGTCTTCGAAGGAACTGCCCAAACACCACGGCCTGAGTCCTACATTTGTTATTTTGGTTGGTATTCCTTTAGCCGTAACCCTGTTCATAGCATTTAGTGGGATTTGGATGACATTTAGATCTTGACGTTGCACGGAGGAAGCCATTGACGATAGGCATAGGCGCTTCGTTCCACGATGTGTTTCAGTTGAAACGGGTTATTAGGCTTGTAAATTGCGTTCTCATATAATCGTGCGGATGTAACCTTAGATGAGATAAATAATGACAGTTTGTAGTTTGATTTAGTCTGTTTCCAGACAACTCTGTTTTTCTAGAGTTTAGTTGGCTTAGTTTTCACTGGAAACATAACATAGATCTGACGTGGCTATTATATTTAGGGCTGGTTCGGTATGGGATACCGAACTGAAAATGACATACCAAATCCCGAACCGAAAATTTTCGGGACTAGAATAAGAGGACCGATCCCAAACCGAAACTTCGGGATTCCCGAATTTTGGTATTCCCAAAAAAATTTCGGTATTTCGAGATTTCCCGAAACCGAACTTGCATTGAAATCCAAATCAACTAATTGAAATCGAAAACATTCAAACCTGCATGAAAAACCCAAAACGAAATCAGAGAAGTGACAGTGAATCAGTGAAGATTGATGGGAGATAGAGAGACAGAGTGAAGAGATAGTTCGTCCTCCTCCTGACCCGAGCCCCTAATTCGAAACCCTAAGCCCCAATTCGAAACCCTAATTTGAAACCCCACATAGAGAATCAATGGAGAGAATCGAAGGTGGGGATGAAGCCGTGATGTGTGGTGGTGGCCGGAGGGGAGAAAGTTCGTCAGAGTGAGACTGTGAGAGGGTGGTGGCTGCTAGGCTTCGAATTCGAGAAGGAGAGACAGAGAGAATTTGAGAGGCCAAAGATAAGAAATGAGAGAGAGTAAGTATGGATGTGTCGGCTTGGGTTTGAATTGAGTTGAAGGAATGTTTTGGTGGCTTCGCCTTTCTAGGTTGCAAAGCAGACAGCACCCATGTGCTTTGATAAAACTTCAAGCGCCAGGCACACAATCAGATCCTTATCCCCACACTTAAGTTATTCTAATAATATAAATAGGCCATATACATATATTCCAACATATATATAACAATAGGGTTTAAAGTTCGGTTCGGGATGGGAATACCGAACAATTTTAAGTGTGAGACCGAATCCCATACCGAAAAATTCGGGATCGGTTTGGTTTCGGTATCAAAATTTTCGGGATTTTCAGTATGGTTTTTTTTCGGTTTGGTTTCGGTATGGTTTGGGATTTTCGGTATTTTTTTTCACCCCTAGTTATATTTGTGTCATTTGGCAAAAAAATAATTTTTTAATACATTTAAAAATAATTAATTAAAGAAAATTATTAAAAAATAAAAAACCAAACCCTTAAACCTAAAACCCATCTTCCCCAACCTTCGTCCCGCCCCTCACCATAACCTTCCTCTCACTCTCCCCTCTCTCTGTTTTCCTAATTTATTTTTCATTTTTTGCGATTTTTTAAATTTTTATCTGAGCTGTTGAACTCGCGGGGATAGTCGGAGATTTTGCTTTTAGGTCCCTGGAATTTCGTTAATCTGCGAGGGATTAGGGTTTTTGGAGGATGAGATTTGAATGGGATTTTGAGTTTCTGCAATGGTACCTGCTGTGTCGACGACATTGAACCCCAAAGCCACGTCCCAAGGAGGAGGTCGTCCTCAAAACGGCACCGTAAGGCCGCCTCTTTTGCCTTCGGAATCCAACAATGGCGTCGCTGTTCCTCGCCGCCCCAAAGCTCGGGAGGTCACTTCTCGGTACATGTCCTCCTCCTCCTCCTCGCCGACAGAGTAGCAGCTGTGGCCTGCGAGGTTGCGGCAACCAAATAGTATGAGTAGGAGCTTGGATTGTACGGATGAGAGGAAGAGGGTGAGTGGATCTGGGGCCAATGTGGTTAGGGCATGACGTTGATGGGAGATTGAGGTCGAATTCTTACAATTTAGGTTCAGTGAAGGCTACTGAGGGGAGGTGGGGTGGGGTGGGATCGCTGGGGTTTTGGTGGTGAAGGTCGGGGAGGTGAAGAGGAGGAGAGGGAGAAGGTGTTGGTGGGGGGGGGGGGGGTTATGGGGGAAGGATTTGGATCCTCGTGGATCGTTGGAATTTTATCTAACCTCTATAATTATTATAATTTTAAAGAGACCTGTTTGTTAAAAATCCAACGACCCAAGATAATGGGTCAGGAGCATCTTCTCCATTAGCTCGGGAGAGGATCCAAATCCATGGGGGAAGATGGGTTCTGGATTTGTTTTTTTTTTTTTGTTTTTTTGGGTTTGTTTAAATAAATAGGGTAAATTACTATAATATTTTAAATATATAAAAAATTATTTTTTTGGTTATATGGATAATTACATCAGCACAAATGTAGATCATATATTTGTCACGTCATTACTTAACATTTTATTTAACGGATTAGAAAGATCCTATATTTACCACGTCATTACTTAACGGTTTATTTAACGGATTTTCTAATAAATGTATGAAATTGAAATAAAATGATAAGTAAATGTATAAAATTGAAATGTTTTAAAGATGTAAGAAATTGAAATCAACTTTAAACCTAAGAGGATAAAATGTAATTTACCCTATTATTAACTTTGCACAATATGGAACTGGATCCTCTCCTGAGCTTAGGATGGGGATCCTTCTAAGCAGCTCATTCAGATTGTTGAAATTTGATTCAATGACTTCAAACAATGAACTCTTCTAAAAATTTTAATAATTACAACCGTTAAATCAAGTTTGAACGATCTGGATGAGCTATTCAAAAAGATGCTATTCTGAGCTCATGAGATGATCTAGTTCCGCGCAATATAACGGTGAACTCATATGTGCAAATTGCAGGGCGTGGCAAGGAGAACACGTAACAAAGGATAAAAATTGAGAAAAGGTTACCAGTGAGTGACGTCCATCTTTTGTTCTCTGCTTTCTTCCATTTTCTTTAAAAATTGGGTGAAAAAATAGCCCAGATAAATCCGAACCCTGAACCTCCAACGAGTCATCTCGTGTCAACCTCCACGTGGCAGCCAAGTAGCAAAGCACACTGAAAAAACTAGAAGGTTCCTGATATAGTGGAGATATTTTTTAATGTGATTAGAACACGGAATAATATATTATGTATTATTATATAAATAATGAAATGTGTGTTTAAAAAGTTAATAAGTTAAAACGTAAAATTTCTTACTATTTATATAAAAATAAGTAATGTATCATCCGTGTTTCGATTAGAATGAAAATTTTCTGAATATAGTGGGGTACCGTGGGGGCGCCGTTGTTAATGCTCAATCCAAAACCCCAAAACCGAACCATACGAGATCACATGTCCTTCCACATAAATCCACTTCCCACCACCTGCTTTCACATGTTATGTATTTCTATAAATATACAAAACCCTAAAATCTAGAGAGAGAAAGAGAAGGGATAAGGTGAGGAATTTCTACTTTCAAAAGCTTGTGTCTTTGATTTGTATTTGATGCTATAGTTATTGGGTTTTTGGAGTTATTAATTGGGTAAGCCAGAAAATTCGAAAAAGATGATTATGGTGGCGGTGCTGGCGGAGCTGATGGAGGAGTACACGGTGTTGCTGGCGAGGGTTTTGGAGCATTTGTTTTATTCCGCGCCTTTTCCGAGGAGGGTTCGGTTTCTGATCCTCAGGAATCTTCCGTTTGCTTCTTCCTACCCGCATCATCCTCCTCCACCTCTGGTTGGAGCCCCTGCCGCTTAAACCATTCAAGAACAAGGCTTCTTTCTTGTTTAGCATATAAGGGTTCCT
Organism: Malus sylvestris; assembly: GCF_916048215.2. Taxonomy (NCBI): domain Eukaryota; kingdom Viridiplantae; phylum Streptophyta; class Magnoliopsida; order Rosales; family Rosaceae; genus Malus; species Malus sylvestris. Next base: position 21,327,693 of record NC_062273.1, on the reverse strand, counting down.
CGGTTAATTTTCTTTTTCTTTTTCTTTTTCTTTTTCTAATGTTCTTTACGGAAATCTGATTTTGTGTAAATATTTGGAGTTATTTTAACAACGTTGGCGTAAATTTGATTGCTTGTTGATGGATAGATGAATGGCAACTGTGCTTTGGTCGGATTGTTCTGTAAGGTATGCAAACGTATGAGATGCACTGATATTTGAACAGTTGGATCTGAACTGTTAAAATCTTGGCTTTTGAGAAAATTGTGGTTAACCCACTAAATTGATCAGTGATGACGGGTGTGTGGAAAAGAACCGCGTAGAAGGCCACCTAATTTTTAGGTAGAGAAATGCAAAGTAGAATTTTGGAAAAATGGGGCTCGTTGAATTCTTTATTACCTTAAGTTTTTCAGTAAAATAATTTATAATATGAATATGAAAATTTACTTGTGAAATGACAGAGTTTAGAGATTCTTGTTTCATTTTTAGGGGTACTTCGGGCTGGTTTGGTATTGCTGTGCTTTGAAAAAAAGCTGCTGTGAGAATAAGCGGCTGTGCTGTGAGAATAAGCGGCTGTGAAATAAAGCCAGTAGAGTGTTTGGTAAACTTTTTTGTGAAAGTGCTTTTGAAAAAAAAAACAGGATGATAGTGTGTCTTTTCATTAAAGGAGCACTGTAGCTCTGTGTGCTTTGAAAAAACTGGCTTTTTTTCAAAGCAGCAAATAGCAGCTTCAGCTTTTCCTTTGATTTTCAGCTTATTCTCACAGCAGCTTCCAAAATAAGCCATTTTTTTTCAGTTTACCAAACACAAAAATGGCCCTCAGCTTTTTTTCACAGTGGCTTTTTTTAAAATCACCTCAATCCCAAACGGGGCCTTCTTCCATTATTATCATTGTCAACCTAGTCACATCACATCATTATGATAACCCTTATACTTATACTATTATATTTTTTGTTGGTTTTTTAACTAAAATAGTCCATGAGATTTGCATAGCACATCATTTTGGTCCATGAGATTGAAAATCAATAGAAATTGTCCCTGAGATTGTCCACCATCTATTATTTTGGTCATTCCGTTAAAAACTTCGTTAAGTGTCCTAGAGCTCTTGATCGGAAGTTTGGACAATTTTTAAAGTTTCGTAACTCAATCGTTTCTTAACAAATTCGTTCCATAATATATCAAAATGAAGATAGGAAAGTGTTGAACAAGATTATACTTATTTGGAAGCCTAATGGTTACCGAAGATGGCTGGAAAATAGCCTAAAAGGTAATTGGTTCGTAGGAAAACTGAAAAACTCGCCGGAAACTGGGTAAACTTTAAACGTTCATGACTTCTTTAATACTCAACAAAATCCAGTTATTCGAAAACGAAAATCATAATTCTCAACGAGACTAAGAGAATGGTACCTTTATCGATGGCTAATTCGTTGTGGTTTAGTCGTCAATAAAGGTACATTTCTCTTTGTAACGTCGAGAAATATGATTTTTATTTTTGAATCACTCGATTTTGTTGAGTATTGAAGAAGTTATGAACGTTTAAATTTTACCCAGTTTTCAGCAAGTTTTGTAGTTTTCTCGCAGACTAGTCACCTTTCAGACTATTTTCCAGCCATCTCCGGGAATCATGGGGCTTCCAAATAGGTATAATCTTGTTCTACACTTTCCTATCTTCATTTTGATATATTATGGGTCGAATTTGATTAAGAAACGATTGAGTGACGAAGCTTCGAAAATTGCTCAAACTTTCGACCAAGAGCTCTGGGACACTTAATAGAGTTTTTAATGGAATGACCAAAATAATGGATGATGGACAATCTCATGGACCATTTCTATTGATTTTCAATCTCAGGAACCAAAGTGATGTGTTATGCAAATCTCATGGACCATTTTAGCTAAAAGCCTATTTTGTTTTAGGGAATTCATGGACAATCATTCTAAAAATGACAAGCCAATTCAGTTATCCCTAAAAAGAGTTCTAGTATTCAACTTCAAGTCCACGACTAACTGGGACACATCCGTTTGACCAAGCAACCATAAGGTGAATTACCTTTCAACTTGGGCCACGAAAAATAGTTAGAGTCCATTAACCCTAGTCCAGCTGCACACGACTTGGGCACCAAGTTAGGTCTAAACCTTTGTGTTTCAAGTGAGGTTTTCTTTTCGAACCTAGCTTCTCTGCCTTCCCACTTCTCATACACTCTTATCCCTTCCTATTTTATGCGGTCACAGTTAAGTCACGTCAATATTTTATAATGATTTTTTTTATAGAGATAATAAGACAAAAAGCAATAGTAATATAAAATGTTGACGTGGGTTAACCGTGTGTATAGAAAGTGGGAGGGTAGAGAAGCCAGGTCCTTTCTTTTATGTATTAACAGTTGACCTCAGAGCATGCATAATTTTGCTAGGGAGCGGTTTTCTCTTTTCTGTATTAATAGTTTTGTTGACCAAAAGAAGAGTCCATAATAAAGCTTTGGAAAATAGTAGTTAGTGTTTTTTTTTTTGAACAAATGATATTAAGGAAATGGGGTGGGTTTAACTTCATAATGGGCTAGCAATAATGTGGTTTAAATTCGCCTTTAGCGAGAATCGAACTTAAGACCTCACACTTAGAAATGAAGACGAATACTATTAGACTGTAATACTAAGTGGCAAAACAGTAGTTAGTGTGAAAACAAAACATTTCCTTCTCATTTAGTGAATTTCAGAAGGTACAATGTCCTATATTTTCGGCAAATGTTTTTTTTTTTTTTTGGTTAATCAAAAGATTTTGTCAAATTAGATGTTAGATGTAAGATGTTAAATATTTTCGACAAATGTTAGAGAGACTATTTTTTTAGACTACAATTATAAATCATCTTATGTTGTTAAACTTTGAGTCGGTGCAATGGCACTAATCAAAATTGATACTCTCTCTAAAGAAATTTTAACCAAACAATGTTATCTATACTAAGAGGGTGGTGCACTAGTAGAAAAAACACTTTGCGCGACGTAGGTACCTTCGTCGTGCAAAGTCCAAGGGCGTCACGCAAAGTATTTATTTGGAAAAAACAATTATTATAAAAATTACCGAAAATGTGACTTTCCTCCTTTCAAATTCAATTTTTTTTAACATCCCCCACAATAATATATTTTTCTAACAAAAACCCACAATAATATTTTTTTTTCATATATATCAGTCAATTTCTTAAGTATTATAAGTACGAAATAAATAAATTAAAATATATTTAGTAAATATATATACCATTGAACTTCATGGGAAAAGCATCGTATGAAATTAACTAGTTTCAAAGATCCAACCGTCAAAGTTGTTTGTATATGCTTTGAGATCGCATCAGCCAAAAATCGCAAAAAACAAACATATAGAGATCAAGTAACGGGACAAAACTTTTCAACGATTATAAACGAAAAAACACGATTTAACGGTTAATTGAACTCCGATTTTGATGATTTTTTACAGCTATACTCCTTAATCCTATATGAATACAATAAACTAATTCGATCGTCAATTTAAAATATTAACACAAGTGGTTACCACAATATCTTATGTTATACTTAATGACAATATAAATAAACTTCAAATGTTAGTGAATCTAATGTTTTGATGTGATACGCATTGTACAAAACTAGTTTCAACGATCCAACCATCAAAGTTGTTTGTATATGCTTCGAAATCATGTACGCCAAAAATCGGAAAAAAAAAACATATAGAGATCAAGTAACGGGACAAAACTTTTCGACGATTATAAACAAAAAAACACGATTTAACGGTTAATTTAACTCCGATTTTGATGATTTTTTACAGCTACACTCCTTAATCCTATATGAATACAATAAACTAATTCGATCGTCAATTTAAAATATTGACACAAGTGGATACCACAATATCTTATGATATACTTAATGACAATATAAATAAACTTCAAATGTTAGTGAATCTAATGTTTTGATGTGATACGCATTGTACGAAACTAGTTTCAACAATCCAACCATCAAAGTTGTTTGTATATGCTTCGAGATCATATACGCCAAAAATCGCAAAAAACAAACATATAAAGATCAAGTAAGATCAAGTAACGGGACAAAACTTTTCGACGATTATAAACGAAAAAGCACGATTGAATGGTTAATTTAACTCTGATTTTGATGATTTTTTTACAACTACACTCCTTAATCCTATATGAATACAATAAACTAATTTGATCGTCAATTTAAAATATTGACACAAGTGGATACCACAAAATCTTATGTTACTGAATGAAAGTATAAATAAACTCCAAGTGTTAGCGAATCTAATGTTTTGATGTGATACGCATTGTACAAAACTAGTTTGAACGATTTAACCATCAAAGTTGTTTGTATATGCTTCGAGATCATGTACGCCAAAAATCGCAAAAAACATTCATATATCAAGGTTTGGGATGTTAATTAGACCATCTCCGATCAAAGGGAATTTGGTCAATATTAACCTTGAAATTGAACAAAATAATCTCCAACCAAAGAGCTTTTACAAATGGGCGTATTCGGGGCTCAAATCAGCCCCTAGAAGGCCTAAAAAGTGCCACCCCCAAGCAGTTAGGCATTTCTTTTTGAGCTTGTTAGTTATTGACATGGTGAAAAGGTACTTGGGCATACTAAAAAGTACGTGATAAAAATATAGAGAGAGTAAGATTTAGCCAATAAGATTGAAGACGGAAAATTTAAAGATTTTGTGGTATATACTTTATGTTGAATATATTTTGTGTTTGAAAATTTATAAAATTAGTTTTTTATTATTCCTTAAAAAATTATATTTTTGAGGCCTATGTAGCCCTCCATAGTTGGAGATTGCCTTAATTAGTAGTATATCCGATTCAAGTTTTCGTTATTAGTAATACTGTTTAGTGCTTGGAGTAGAATGTCAGGAGGTTTGTGAAGGCCGGTCAAACAAAGACATGGAATAAGAACCTCTTGAAGGAGGAAATAGAGGAGAGGCTAAGAGATTTGAGATGATGCTACTTGAAAGAGTAACATTTCGATGATGTGAAAAAGTTCCAATTGATCATCTACAAGAGTCGAGCTTAACACATTTTACTTAAAACAAATATTTGCAAGTAGATTTCATATACCAGAATATATTCAACATAAATTATATAACACAAAATCTTCAAAAACAAAATAATGTATTTATTTTGTACTCATAAGCCAAAAAAAAAAAAACTTGCGCGACGTAGGTACATGCGTCACGCAAAATAGCTTTGAGCAAGTTTTTTTTTTTTTTTTTTTTTTTTTTTTTTTGGGCTTATGAGTACAAAATAAATACTTTATTTTGTTTTTGAAGATTTTGTGTTATATACTTTATGTTGAATATATTTTGTGTTTGAAAATATATAAATTTAGTTTGTTATTATTCCTTAAAAAATTATATTTTTTTGAGGCCTATGTAGCCCTCCATAGTTGGAGATTGCCTTAATTAGTAGTGTATCCAATTAAAGTTTTCGTTATTACAGTAATACTGTTTGGTGATTGGAGTGGAATGTCAGGAGGTTTGTGAAGGCCGGTCAAACAAAGGTATGGAATAAGAACCTCTTCAGGGAGGAAATAGAGGAGAGGCTAAGATTTGAGATGACGCTACTTGAAAGAGTAACATTTCAATGACGTGAAAAAGTTCCAATTGATCATCTACAAGAGTCGAGCTTAACACATCTTACTTAAAACAAATATTTGCAAGTAGATTTCATATACCAGAATACATTCAACATAAATTATATAACACAAAATCTTCAAAAACAAAATAAAGTATTTATTTTGTACTCATAAGCTAAAAAAAAAAAAAACTTGTGCGATGTAGGTACATGTGTCGTGCAAAATATCTTTGCGTGACGTAGATACACCTGCATTGCGCAAAATAGCTTTGCGCGACGCATGTACCTACGTCGAGCAAGTTTTTTTTTTTTTTGGGCTGATGAGTACAAAATAAATACTTTATTTTGTTTTTGAAGTTTTTTTGTTATATACTTTATGTTGAATATATTTTGTGTTTGAAAATATATAAATTTAGTTTGTTATTATTCCTTAAAAAATTATATTTTTTTGAGGCCTATGAAGCCCTCCATAGTTGGAGATTGCCTTAATTAGTAGTGTATCCTATTAAAGTTTTCGTTATTACAGTAATACTGTTTGGTGATTGGAGTGGAATGTCAGGAGGTTTGTGAAGGCCGGTCAAACAAAGGTATGGAATAAGAACCTCTTCAGGGAGGAAATAGAGGAGATGCTAAGATTTGAGATGACGCTACTTGAAAGAGTAACATTTCAATGACGTGAAAAAGTTCCAATTGGTCATCTACAATAGTCGAGCTTAACACATCTTACTTAAAAAAGAAAAAGGTAATGAAAGAAAAGAAAAAAAAAATACTTGCGCGATGTAGGTACACGTGTGTCACGCAAAATAGCTCAAGTTATCTACCAAGTTAACTTAAGCTATTTATTGTATACTTAGAACGACTCAAGTTATCTACCAAGCTTGTACATTTTAAGCTCGCTCAAGCTCGACTCATATAATTAAAAAGCAATTCAAAAATATGTAAATTCATTACACCCTGATAAATAAGAAATGTGATTGTTTGAAATGCCCTCTCTTGGAAGCTAATCAGGTACAAAACGCATTACTGCAAGATGGCTCTTTGCAGTCACAATTGAGAGTTCTCGTACTTTAGAAAGTTGTTTGTCATTTTATCACTTAAAACGTATGAAGAATATTTTTCACTAAATTATTCTCATCTAGCGTGCAAATGAAATCACAAGTGCTCAACTATCTGTAAATAGTACCATATTCTATAAAATTAGAATCATTACAAAAAAAGCTAGCAAACATTCCATTACCTGTAACTTTGGAGTAGTGAATTCACCAAATAACTTGACATGGAATATGTGTACATCAAATGGGCGATATGTGACAAGTATATATTCTTGATAGACATCCATCACCATTGGTTTAGCCAGCAATGGTTTTTGACAAAGTAGCGAGCTCTAATCAAGATGATATCTTGGATAGAAAAGCAATTCGTAACTGAAATTTTACATCAGACCATTATAAATATCCCACAGTACATAATAAAACAACTAAAAAAATAATCCACACTGGTTCCATATCTCACACCCTTCTCTCTTTCTACTCCGGCTCTCTACTCTAACTACCAGTTTTTTATTCTTCAAGTGCACATAACGAATTACTTAAACCCCACAAGATTTGGAAAAGCAAGGCACCGCACTCTTCATTGCACATACTTCATAACAAACACCTTATCAATAAGTTTGCAAGTACAGATGAAATTCACACCGAAATGTTCTTGTATAGTGAAAACAATGACAAAAGTAGGCAACTTTAATTGGAGCAGAAATTTCACAAACACATAATCAACATAAAAGTTTAAATTTTGACATTACTCTAGCAAACAGCACAAAGGCAATAAGCTATCTATCTTCAAAAGCCTCCCATCCCTGATTTAGAGACATCAGTCATCCAAAAATCTCAAAAACATTTTCCCATCTTGAAAAGACAAACAAATGCCACAATCACATATGAAGTTCAAAGCTCAAACAAATAAATGGACAACATAACAAAGTTGCCGAAAAGTTTCCAGATCTACATTGTCATTATCAGGCAGGAAATTCACATTTTACAACATATCAGAAAACTATTGCATACCTGACATACAGGTTCCCCCCACTCTCACTGGGTAATCCCCTGTAGCTCTTACAACTGCCACAACCTACGTGCAGCATCAAACGAAAATCATAAACAAAAGATAACAAAATTCACAAGCAAAGACGATTTCAGTTACCAATAAAATCCAAGCAGTTGTAACTAAGGCAACATTTCCCACTGCATCGAGCCCAAAACACAAATATTAGGCCTAATATTTTCATTAAATATAGACTAGTTTAACTATGTCGAATAAATTCCAAAAAAGTCCCATTCTTTTCCCCAGCCTTCTCAGCAAACAAACAATCATCTAGGTTCAGGTAAAGGGACAAAAAACTACCTGCAACAAAACACTCAAACTTACGAAAATTCAAAACAACCTATATATCCTGTTGCAGTCACCTATCACTGAAAGCTTGAGTCCTAGTTTACATATCAAAACCCACAATTAAGCAGTATTGAAAAAAGCTAATTAACTGATTGCAATGCAAGTTTACAACGAACAAGGACTTACCGCACCACGATCACGAGGATGGTTATACTGGCACCGACCACCGTATCCAAAGAACCCGGTTCGCATGTAGTAGACACAGTTGGGCACGCCGGGTCTCTCTGGGTACGATTCGCTGCTCGTCAGCCCCAATTGCCACATTTGCTCTACAATTCCCCCGCAAACCAGAACAAAACCCCAATCACAACCCCACATTACCAAACCAAACACAAAACCCTAGAAACCCCAGATTACGAAATTAGCACAAATCGAGCTCAAACGAAGCGAAATTAAAACGTCGAGCAAGTAAAGGAGCCAGAGATCCAATGATGAGGATGATGGAGCCAGGGTGGCCAGCAGAAACCCAACCGGATATTGAACAACAGGCATATCAACGAGAGATGAAGCTGAGAGGTTGTACCTCATGGTCTGCACTCGATGGTCAAATTTGCATGTAAATCCAAACTTGCACTGACCATTTTGTAGGTAGAATGTACACGGTTGCACTCCCTGTCCAAACACGATGGTTAATTTTCTCCATAGAATATGACATTGTTTAACTAATTAATGAAATATACGCAATTCACCACATATATGTTAAAATGCTCAAAATAATCGACACGGGCACAAAAAGGCACGACATCTAACATTAAAAATCTAAAAACGTCTGTTGCTTCACGATAATACTTTTGTTACAAAGTGGCTAACCAAATTTAAATAATAAAACAAAAAATGTGAAGAAGAAGACTGAACTTGCAAGACCAGGTAAAGAAAAGCAACCCTACATTAGAGGGGAAAGATATCTCAAAGAATGAGGGCAATAGCAATTCTATCAACGATGAACAAACATTTTCTCAAAAAACAGCATCTCAAAAACAACACAAATTCTGTAACATTTTTCCCCAATTTTTCCATCAGACCATTATAGATATGGAGAGAGGGTAGCGTGAGAATGTGTTCGGAGATGACCTGGAGAAAACGACGACGTCGAGACTGTTGAGGATCTAGATGGCTCTGATGCTGCAACCTCCGGTCATGGCTTCTCTAAGCAACTGATTATCCGACAGAAGACAACGTCTCACACCTCTGCGGGTTCCGGAAATGTTAAATCTTCAACTCGCTGTTTTAAATTCCATTACTACGGCGTCATTTCAATCTAGTTATTTAAAGGAAAAAGAAAGGGAAAATATTCTTGATCAGTATCTTCAGACTGCACAACAAGCAATCGTTCATCACCATATATCACTTGACGAACGTATGTAAATTCAAACAAGAACTACAAACAAGACAGTAAAAGTTTCAAATATGTAAATTCAGATTCTTTCTTCAAAAATGTTCACTATAGGGAAGAAACACTACAATATTCTACAAGAACAGTTAATGCAATAAATTGGAGAAAACCATGGTTAAAGCATATTTCCCCAGAAGGGCAACAACTTCAAAATTGGTGGATAATATAAGAATTCTCAACATATTAATGTCGAGAAGTATCATCAGAACATCCTACTATCTGTCAACATCATCTTGATATTTGGTTCTATGAAAGTGAAACAGAATATGATTAAACAATAAACATGTACCTAATGAACCTATATCCGTGTACTTGTCACTGAAGGCATACACATCCACCTCTATCTAGAACTTGGTAAATTCCGCAGCCATCTGCTTGTAGAAAGGATCCCCTAGTAGTCTTAGTGGATGCTCTTTATCAGAGCCATAGACACGAAGATCATCTCCACACAACTTTAAGCGACCAACACCAAGAGATGGCAGTGTGTTTTGAAAAATTAACAATTTCCCCCCAAGGTTGGTCTGCAAAAGCACACACGTGGACATAAGTTAATGCAAAGTAAATGCACAACCAGACTCTTGGAACTGCATAATGAAGTACTAAATAGTCAATTAATTAAGGAATACATAACTTAACACACTGCTTTTATAATTGGTGATAAATTTTATCCAAAGGTAAAATTAAAATTGCTATTTGTGAAGAAGCTCACACTCCATAAGCATAAGCGAGGCTTTAAGAGCTGGACCAAAAGCAGACTCCACATTCACGTTGTCTTGAAACATAGACTCCGCTACGCTTCTTGATTCAGATAGATTAACAAGAAGATCATCTGGCAATGGAACAAATACATCATCCAGATCTGAGACCACCATCATTTGAGGCTAAGTCAAAGATAAATGCACATAAAACTCACAGGATCTCAGCACAAATGTTGGTAGTCGGACAAAAAAAAAAAAAAAAAAAAAAAAAACAAATTATGTTAACACTTAAGCGTGATAACAGAAAACACATACCTTCAAAGCATGATCGGATGGTTTGGGCCATAACCTGCAAAGAGGTCATCCATAAATTTCAATAATTCCAACAGAGAGGTAAACGGACCTTTGGTAGTAGGTAATCAAAGATATAATAAAAACAACTCAAATGAAAAGAGATCACAACCTTCCATGAGACTAACATAAAACATAAAACTTACATGATATCTTTATCTTTATAGAATGGAGACGATCAGACGATTTGTTGGGAATATTAGTGTGGGTAGATAAGAAGCGGTGTTAAACCCTCAGCCTCCTGCTTTTGCCTTTACAAGTTTATATTAATCCTCATCCGAACTACAATAATAACTCTCACTATCCTCACTACTATCATTTCCGGATTCCCATTCGTCCTCATCTTCGTTTGCCTCTTTTGGTGCATTGTATTGAGGCAAATCACCAAGGTCAATTGATATTTCGAATTCGGGTACTCCAAGTATGTTAAACGGTTCTTGGACAATATTAGTATCTTGGAGTGTTTCTTCACTAATTTCTATCGAAGATGATAACTGTTGGTCAGCGACGTCGTCGTTATCATCATGATCTAGTTCCGGAATATCATATAGCCCTCTTCGCTCAATCTTCTGAACAACTTTCCAACCATTGCCGGCTTTAGGGTCGTCTAGATAGAATATTTGTTTCACCATAGCTGCCAAAATGTATGGGTCTTCATCGTACCAATGTCTCGTACTGTTTACTGATAGTAAACCATGATCTCACTTAACACTCGTTCGGTTATGTGGGTTTGTATCAAACCAAAGGCACTTAAATAGTATCACTTGACACCTGTATTTGTAAACCAATTGTACTACACTAGTTAGTTTGCCATAAAAATTAATGTCTTCACTGTCGCCTGCACCCGGGACATGAACACCACTATTTTGAGTAGACAACTTGTCATCACGTGTTGCCCCCAAGAACTTGATCTCGTTTACATGACAACCCGAGAACAATTCAACGTGAAGCGGTCATCTCGCCAAGTTATATAATTCTTCATCGTAAGAGGGTGAATTCAATTCCTTCAATTTGTTCATCTAATATAACATATACAAAAAGTTAACATGTTAGTGTAACCAAATTTAAAGAAAGGCATGAACAAGTTGGAAAATATGCTCAATTTAAACCACATACAACTTACATGTGCGTGAAACCACGAAGGAAACAAGTCACGGTGCTTCTTGGCATATAAATGTGAAGGATGTTCCCGCTTCATCAACTGTTCATGCTCTTCAAGGTATGGCAAAACCTCCTCACAATTGTTGAGTATGAACCAATGCGTTACCTCCATGTCATTTTTGGTAAACGATTCGCCTTTTACAGGATCACCAAATGGTCGCGTAATTTGGGCAAAAACAGACAGTTTCTCTTTTTTGACACCACCGTCATTATTGCGTTGAGGACGATTGAAAGCTGTCTCAACATCTTCAAGATACATTGCACAAAAAGTTAGTGACTCATATGCGACCCATGCCTCCACCAGTGATCCTTCGGGCTTTGCCCTGTTTCGAACACATTTTTTCAACTCACCAATATATCTGCACAAATAAAAGGTATGCTACAAATTATTCAAAGCGTTCGTTGATCATGAATCTATTATATATATATATACACGCTTAATTAAGTACCTTTCTATTGGATACATCAATCGACAGTTCACTGGTCCTGCAAGCAATGCCTCATCTGGCAAGTGAATCATCACGTGAATCATACTTGTAAAGAAAGCTGGGGGAAATATCTGTTCGAATTTGCATAAGACGTTCACAATGTCGTCTTGCAATTGTTTAACATCCGACTTTCGCAAACACATTGCTGTCAACTGCGAAAAAAATCTCGACAACAACACGATTGGTTTCACCACATCAAGAGGCAATAAGTGTCGAATACCAACCAAAAGAAGGCGTTGAAGTATCACATGACAATCATGACTCTTCATGTTTGAAAATTTACACCCCTTCACGTTTACACAACGCGAGATATTGGAAGCATACCCATCTGGAAACTTTACAGAAGAAATAAAGTTGAAAAACTCTTTCTTCCCATTCGGCTTAACTGTAAAAAAAGGATGGCCTTTCTTCAATGTACCACCGACTCTCTGCATCCACAAGGATGACCTAATGCCCATTCGTTCCAAATCGAGGTGAGCTTCGATTGTGTCCTTCGTTTTTTCTTCAATGTCTAGAATTGTCCCGACCAAAGTATCAAACACATTTTTCTCAATATGCATAACATCTAGGTTGTGTCTCAATTTTAACTTTGACCAGTACGGGAGCTCAAATAACATACTCTTGTGCGTTCAGTTTAGATGTGTAGTTGGTCTGGGCGTACAGACCCTTTTGCCCAAATGACCAAATTCCAAATGATTTAACTGATCCAAAATCTCATCTCCGGACCATTCTCTTGGTCTTAGCCGAGTCTCTTTTGTGCCGTGGAATGCTTTATCATTCTGACGCCACTCGTTGTCCCAAGGGAACCATCTACGATGACCAAGATAACAAACTTTTCTCGCATGCCAAGACGATGTTACGTTTTCCTTGCATATTGGACATGCCAAATAACCCTTAGTCATCCACCCAGAAACCATTGCATACGCTGGAAAATCGTTTACTGTCCACATCACTGCCGCTCGCATGGTGAACATCTGCCCAGTATACTTATCGTATGTACGAACACCGTTTTCCCATAAATCTTTTAGCTTATCAACCAACGGCCGCAAATAAACATCAATGGACTTTCCTAGATCTTCGCTCATTATTAGAGTCAACATCATGTATTCTTTTTTCATGCACTTCCAAGGCGGCAGATTATAAGGAAACACGACGACCGGCCAAGTGCTGTGGTTTTGGTTTAAAACCCCAAACGGATTAAATCCGTCGGTGGCAAGTCCCAATCTGACGTTGCGTGGGTCAGCTGCAAAATCAGGGTACATCCAATCGAATTCTTTCCATGCCTCTCCATCAGCAAGATGCCTCATAACATCGTCATTTACCCGTCTTTCTTTATGCCATCTCATGTCGGTTGCCGTATGCATCAACATGTACAATCATTGCAACCTAGGCTTCAATGGAAGATAACGCATTACTTTTTGTGGAATCTTGATCTTTCTATTCTGTGATGTCATTTTAAACCTCGGCTCATTGCAGATAGGGCATTTATCCAACTGTTTGTTCTCCTTATAAAACAATATACAATTATTTACACATGCGTGAATTTTTTCATACCCCAATCCGAGACCTTTCAACACTTTTTGGGCATTTTTTTGATCTTCAGGTAAACAATTCTCCTTTGGAAGCATCCTCTTGATAACTCCCAAAAAGTAATCAAAACACTTGTTTGACAAACGAAACTTGATCTTGCCATGCATCAACTCCACAATTGCTGAGAGCACCAAAAAGTTCTCGCAACCCGGATATAATTCTTGCTTGGCATTTTTCAATAGTTTTTCATAGTTTTTAAATTCCTCACTGTCCATGGTTGGACGACCGTCATCTCCCCTTTCCTGATTGGTGTTGCTCAAGGCATATGGATAAACGTCATTTACAATATTCATAACTTGTTCACTAGGATCCACATTAGATTCAATAGTCTCCACTTGTGTCACGTATGAAGACGAAGTTTGGTCTAATAATTCTCCATGATGATACCAAGTAGTATAGGTCTCCATCATCCCATTTCTTACTAAATGAAATCGAACATTTTCAAATGTCTCCCACATTGAGTTATTACACCTTCTACATGGACATCGGATATGAGTTGAACCTGGGTTGTGTCTAGTTGCGAATTCAGTGAACTTATCTATTCCATCCAAGTACTCAACATCACATTTATTATGATTATGTATCCACTGTATGTCCATTTTGTCTGCAATCCCAATAAAAGTACAAGAGTTACAACAACTTCAACTACTGTATTGTCACCTTATTCCTCCGGTAAGGGCCCTATCCCATTCAAGAATGCACAGTTATGTGTCGTAATTTATGATTCCAATGGATTAAATTTCGACGTGGGCTAATTTCGGCAGCATCTCCTTACAGTTCTTCAAGTGCACGTTGTAGATACATAATATCCACCGTGTACTCAAAGAACAACAGGAAATGTTACCAAAATTTCCACTATCGAAACCTAATCCGTGAACCGCAAACTACAACATATAACTATGCATTCCCAAACTGTCCATAAAATGGGACAATTCAAGAATTAATTGGACCGCAGTCATGCTTTTGCATCCATACACGAAATCCAACTAATTCTCAAACGGGAAACTAAGCTTTTCTTGAAAAAACTGTACAAAGTTAAGTAGTATTAATTTCGTACAACACAAAACAATTTTGTACGTGATGTACACAAATTTGTGCATACAAATAAATTAAATCACAATAATTACTAAAGCTAAATAAAATAGATAAAATTAATAAAGATCAATTACAAATTCAATCCCAAAAAACTCCAACGTGACCGAAAAAGGGCATAGCACGCAGGCAAAGGTACACAATAACAAGTATAAGGAATCTGAAGTTGCTCAAAAATTGGTGTTCATATGTGATTAGGGGAAATAATATAGCTATAGAAAATAGGTTAAAATGAAAACCAAACTCTTGACCGAAATTTTAGATCTTTACAATCTTCCTTAAAATATTGCTTTTGCTTTTATTTTTTTATGGTAATTGTAAAAATTTCCTATCCATGAGGATTAAAAGCTCCTTTGCACCATTAATAGATTTAGTAAATCTTCATAGAGGGCATGATATGATATGTTATAAACTGTAAAGATAAAAGGATTGTTCATAAATTTCCAAAGAGTGTCCTGTTTGTCGACCCTTCTTGTTTCATATATCGAACTAGACAACTATTGTATATTGTCAGTTTTGATTTATCAGTAGTCCAGTGATCATTTCATTTGATTCAAATTGTTTGTTCATGTAATGGTATTCGACAGGTAGATTTCCTTGAGGGACACTAATATGTGTCATATGTGTGATTTTCTTGTTGGTGAAGATGCGAAGGCCTAAAGGACGACAAACTTTGATACCCTTAAATCCCGCATAGGCTATGACTGGGTAGATTTATATCCATTATTATTTGTGCCTTTTGTGAATAAGCTTTTAGCTGTTTAGTGGTTGCCTAGTTTTATTTGTTTCTGTGCATTATGTGTTGCAGGGCCTTAAGTATGTCATGCTATTGTTTTTTGTTTAATTGAGTTACGCAAACTCAAAAGAGCCCATTATTTGCAATCACGTTAATTTTCAAGACTTTTTCAAGTCAATTTAATTTATGATGATTTGAAGTAAACGTCATTTTAATTTCCATTGTTGGTAGATTCGCAAAAGACATGTATGATTGTATTAGGCTATAAAATGAAAAGTTGTCCCTTCGTTCAATTTCACGTTTTTGCTCACGTTTTAATCTCTCTTCCTTGCGTTGCCTCTCACGCATCAACCTCTCTTTTCTTTTTGTCTCTCACTCTTGTTTTTCCATTTCCTTCCTCATTCTATAAACAGAACAATCAAAATATCAGCATATTAATTGCTAAGCTTAAGAAACAATTGTTTAGGACTTAAAAATAGAACCTTTCTCCTCAGAATTTCTTGTTTCTCCAACTCCTTGCGGATCCGCAACTCATGAGCTTTAACATCTTTAGCGATTCTCGCTTCTTCACTCTACAAGGTGCAACTGGTTAAGTCCTTGGTTGAGAAAATATACTAATATACTAATATACTAAAGTTAACTGAACAAGTATACCTTGTGTTTCCTCTCAATTCTCAGGATGGAGTCATTAATTTGGCCTTCAGATAATACATTAGAGTTTCTAGTGCAGGTGCAACAACAAGGGGATCACTAAACTGAGTATTTACCCTCACATTAGAGAAAGAGTCCCTTTGTGCTACACTGCCATCATCAATAGGAGATCAAAATTTTCAATATATTGGGTATTTACCCTCAATCATATATGCATGATAAGAACAAAAAAGATCAAAATTTTCAATATATTGGGTAATATTAACCAAAATTTCAATACAATCATATATAAAAAAATGGATGACATAGAGGTTTTTAAATCACCTGAGTGTGATTAGGCGGCTATGGAGGTTTGCAGGTGAGCTATGGAGTTTTTGACTTGTGTTAGAACACTGAAAATTGAAAAGAAAGACAAAAAGGTATATTTTCGTGTTGACTTTGCGCGACGAATCTAGGCGTCACGCAAAACAGCTTTGTGCGACATAGTGAACCTGCGTCGCGCAAAGATGGAAAAAAAGTGGTAAAACAAGCTTGGTTTGGCGCTAAACTCTTGCACGACACATAAAACGTTGCGCAAGTGGTCTTTGCACGACGGTACTTTGCGCGACGAAGGAGTGCGTCACTCAAAACCGTTTTGCGCGACGAAGATACAACTACGTCGCACAAAACTGTTTTAAGCGACGCACTCCTTCGTTGCGCAAAGACCACTTGCGCGACGCTTGTGTGTTAGCGTCGCGCAAACATACTTTGCGTGACGAAATGTGCTGCGTCGCGCAAGTTTCCGTCGCGCAAACATGTTTTTGTACTAGTGGTGGTGCTGGTTAAGCCTCACAATGAGTTCGTAATAATATGGTCCAACTTTATTTTTTACGAGAATCGAACATAACTCTTCTCACTTACAAGTGAAAAGAAATACTATTAAGTCGTAGGCACATGTCTAGTTCAAAAGACGATCGTTTGAGGTTTTATCGTAAAACGCATTGATACTCAACTTTTGATCTAACAAACAACATCATGATCTTACTTCTTAAAGTTATATAGTTTCCTTCAACAAATCCAAAATATTCCTATGTAAATTGCCTATCAATAATAGATCAAGCTCGGTCTACATCAGAATACCTCAACGAACAAACATCGTCTCATAGAGGAACATGTTTTGAAAACATCTGTCTTTCTCCATACAAGAGTTCAAGGTTTAAATGTGATAGGAAATCAATAAAAAAATGAGTTAGGAAATAATATACAACAAAGATTAAGGAGCCAATGAAGACTTTTTTTTTGAATACTTTGGATGCGATCCCTAATTCTTAACATTCTTTGACTAAAACCTTAATAGTATTCAAAGTTTGATCAAAGTCCCTTGACTTTGTACACCTCATTATATTACAATTAATATTTATATTTTTATAGTTTTGACATTAATTGTTTGATATTTTATGAGATTTATCATCCTATAAATTTAAAATCCCCCATTATAATACTATTAGAAACGGTTACAATAAAAAAATTCAAACATTTTGATTGAATAAATGGATAAAAACTATGTAAAAATAAGAAATAATAAATGGCAAAAGAATGTATCCATAGTGTTAAAAAAATTGGTACATTTCACATATAACAAAGTGGTACATTAATAAAGAAGAATGGATACATTATAAATAAATTAGGGTACAGATAAAAGATTAAAAAAAATATGAGTACAAATGAATATTTTAAAAATATAGGCGCTAAAAGTAATTAATACATGGGTACAAAATAAAACTAAAAAGAAAATATTACAAATTTAAAAAAATGTTACAAATTAAAAGTGGGTACAAACTAAAAATATAAATATATGATACAAAGTTTAGGCATAAAACATAAATATACCATATGTAATTTTTCCATGATTGATTAAATATACAATGTTACATGACGGTATACACATGGGTACAAACACAAATAAAACTTTAAAAAATATGGGCACAAAAAGAAACTAATATATGGGTACAAATTAAAAATGAAAAAAAATCTGGTACAAATTAAAAATAGGTACAAACTAAAAATAAAAATATATGATAAAAAATTTAGCCATAAATATAAATATACTAATTGTAACATTTTCAACACTAAAGGAATATATTTAAAAATAAAAATATTTTATTATTCAAATAATTAATGATGTTATTAATACTCAAGGACCTTGATCAAAAATTAAAAATGAATAGGATTTTAATCAATGCAGTAGTAAAAAGAAGGATGTGAACCTAATTTCATCTTTTTGTTTTTTTTGTTTTTTTGTAAAAAGGCAATGAAGACTTGACATATGTATACATAATTGTAGACTAATTAAATTGATTCTTAACAGTCGACACAGAAGATCTTGGTATAGTGAACCAAGTCTACATGTTGTTTGCTCATACATAAAAATCAAGATATTTGACATTGCGGTTAGTTTTTTTTTTTATCAAACGATAGATTTGTTAGATTAGAGAGCCGACAGAGTATGAAGACATCCCGTGATGCAAGAACAACACTTTTCTCTACTATTGTGGTAGAGAACCACTTGTCACTCCGTGATGCAAGAACAACACTCTTCTCTACTATTGTGGTAGAGAACCACACTCTTCTCTACTATTGTGGTAGAGAACCACTTGTCACTCCGTGATGCAAGAACAACACTTTTCTCTACTATTGTGGTAGAGAACCACTTGTCACATTGTGGTTAGTTGGTCCTATCACCTTTATATTAATTAATATATACATATGGTGATATTACGACTTCATCTAGGGGTTTGGGAAAGTTTATTCTCTGGATGAATCCGATGCTGTTTTGCCAATAAATTACAATATGATAGAAAAGAAAAAGAAGAGACTGAGGGATTGATGGTCTTACAAATGGCACAGATTAATTCCCATATGGGAGAAGGGAAGGAAAAGCATGTCGAAACCACAAAAGGACAACATGGAGTGAACAAAATTTTCTGTGGGCAGGAGGAACTGAAGTGGTTGCTGCAGAATATGTTCCAACTTTTATTTTTATGGACCATGCATGCCCTGGCAAGCTTTCTGAGGTCCCATGTGTTTGGGAAGTACAATATGGCCCAGCGTAGCACAAAAGTTGCATGATTTTGTGTGAATTTCCCACTAGATTGTCAAGGACAAATCTAGTTTTTGTATGATTTTATGCGAAATTTAAATAGCAATCGACCACGTATTGGAACTTCAAGAGCTTTCTCTTTAGCGATTTAAAATTGCTACATTATCATCTAAGGGAAAATATCTTTCTGGTGAAGCTAACCAAGAAGTAGGCGGTGGATTCACTTCAACAAGTAGCTAGATTCAATTTGTTAATAGATATCGACGAGCAAAAACTTATCCGGTATGTTAGTGTAACAGTATCTCTATGATTGTGCATTATTACTTCGGAATACCATCAGATGGACATCCTAGTGTATGTAAGTCTTTCTCCCGCATAGACTCAAAGACATCATTGAATTAGCCTTTGGGTGGGGAAATGACCATCTTAGAGCTATCTATTTCTATTGATTTTCAATCTCAGGAACCAAAATGATGTGTTATGCAAATCTAATGGACCATTTTAGCTAAAAAGCCTATTTTGTTTTAGGGAATTCATGGACAATCATCCTAAAAATTACAAGCCAATTCAGTTATCCTTGAAAAGAGTTCTAGTATTCAACTTCAAGTCCACGACTAACTGGGATACAGCCGTTTGACCAAGCAACCACAAGGTGAACTACCTTCCAACTTGGGCCACGAAAAATAGTTAGAGTCCATTAACCCTAGTCCAGCTGCACACGACTTGGGCACCAAGTTAGGTCTGAACCCTTGTGTTTTAAGTGAGGTTTTCTTTTCGAACCCAGCTTCTCTGCCCTCCCACTTCCCATACACTCTCATCCCCTCCTATTTTATGCGGTCACAGTTAAGCCACGTCAACATTTTATATTGATTTTTTTTATAGAGATAATAAGACAAAAAACAATAGATAATATAAAATGTTGACGTGGGTTAACCGTAACCGCACAAATAAGAGGGGATAGGAGTGTATGGAAAGTGGGAGGGTAGAGAAGCCAGGTCCTTTCTTTTCTGTATTAACAGTTGACCTCAGAGCATGCATAATTTTGCCAGGGAGCAGTTTTCTCTTTTCTCTATTAATAGTTTTGTTGACCAAAAGAAGAGTCCATAATAAGGCTTTGGAAAACAGTAGTTAGTGTTTATTTTTTTTGTTTTTGAACAAACGATATTAAGGAAATGGGGTTGGTTTAACTTCATAATGGGCTAGCAATAATGTGGTTTAAATTCGCCTTTAACGAGAATCGAACTTAAGACCTCTCACTTACAAATGAAGACGAATACTATTAGACTGTGGTACTAAGTGGCAAAACAATAGTTGGTGTGAAAACAAAACATTTCCTTCTCATTTAGTGGATTTCAGAAGGTACAATGTCCTATATTTTCGGCAAATGTGTTTTTTTTTTTTTTGTTAAACAATAGATTTTGTCAAATTAGATGTTAGATGTAAGATGTTAAATATTTTCGGCAAATGTTAGAGAGACAATTTTTTTAGACTACAATTATAAATCATCTTATGTTGTTAAACTTTGAGTCGGTGAAATGGCACTAATCAAATTTGATACTCTCTCTAAAGAAATTTTAACCAAACAATGTTATCTATACTAAAAGGATGGTGGTGTTGGTTAAGCCTCACAATGAGCGCGTAATAATATGGTCTAACTTTATCTTTGGCGAGAATCGAACCTAACTCTTCTCACTTACAAGTGAAAATGAATACTATTAAGTTGTAGGTACATGTCTAGTTCAAAAGATGATCGTTTGAGGTTTTATCGTAAAACGCATTGATACTCAACTTTTGATCTAACAAACAACATCATGATCTTACTTCTTAAAGTTATATATTTTCCTTCAACAAATCCAAAAATATTCCGATGTAAATTGCCTGTCAATAATAGATCAAGCTCGGTCTACATCAGCATACCCAACGAACAAACATCGTCTCATAGAGGAATATGTTTTGAAAACATCAGTCTTTCTCCATACAAGAGTTCAAGGTTTAAATGTGATAGGAAATCAATAAAAAATGAGTTAGGAAATAATATACAACAAAGATTAAGGAGCCAATGAAGACTTCTATTTTGGATACTTTGGATGCGGTCCCTAATCATTAACATTCTTTGACTAAAACCTTAATAGTATTCAAAGTTTGATCAAAGTCCCTTGACTTTGTACACCTCATTATATTACAATTAATATTTATATTTTTATAGTTTTGACATTAATTGTTTGATATTTTATGAGATTTATCATCCTATAAATTTAAAATCCCTCATTATAATACTACTAGAAACGGTTATAATAAAAAAATTCAAACATTTTGATTGAATAAATGGATAAAAACTATGTAAAAATAAGAAATAATAAATGGCAAAAGAATGTATCCATAGTGTTAAAAAAATTGGTTCATTTTACAAAAAAAATTGGTACATTTCACATATAACAAAGTGATACATTAATAAAGAAGAATGGATACATTATAAATAAATTAGGGTGCAGATAAAAGATTAAAAAATATGAGTACAAATGAATTTTTAAAAAATATAGGCGCTAAAAGAAATTAATACATGGGTACAAAATAAAACTAAAAAGAAAATACTAAAAATTTAAAAAAATGTTGCAAATTAAAAGTGGGTACAAATTAAAAATATAAATATATGATACAAAGTTTAGGCATAAAACATAAATATACCATATGTAATTTTGCTATCATTGATTAAATATACAATGTCACATGACGATATACACATGGGTACAAACACAAATAAAACTTTAAAAAATATGGGCACAAAAAGAAACTAATATATGGGTACAAATTAAAAATGAAAAAAAATTTGGTACAAATGAAAAATAGGTAAAAATAAAAATATATGATGAAAAATTTAGCCATAAATATAAATATACTAGGCGTTTGGCATGACGTGATAAGTGGACCTAACAATTTCTTATACGACACGAAAATAACGGGTTTCGGGTCAACACGATAACTAATCGGATTGTTATTAGGTCACACGATAAGAACCCGTTAATAATAGGTCATTAACAGGTTCACACGAAGGTGACAAGCGGGTAACTTGTTTTAACACATTAAGAAAAAAATTATTTTGATGATACTCCTAAAAAAAACTTACTATAAAATACAATAACCATTGTGTATATCTTGTATCTATATAAATTTTGAAAATTTAAGTTTTATTTATTTATTTATTTTATAGTATACTATAGGCAAAGAGTGAGATTAAAAAAATTATAAAACACATTAAAAATAAAAGTATAAAGTAATTTAAAATTTCCAAACACATTAAAAAAATTATAATAATTAATTTACAAGTGCGAAAATTGTGAAAAAAAAATGCAAAGGCTTGTGATCACATCCTCTACACTATGAGTATGGGTATATTGTCGTTTGAATTTTTAAAACCATACAAACCCTCATGAATAGTATTTTTAAGGGAGTTCAAAATATATAAAATTTATAATCATTAATGTACAAGTCTAAAAAATGTGAAAGCATATATAAATGTCCAAGGTTTGTCAACCTTGAAATGCAACTCCCTTCATTTTGCATATCCTTGACTATTTGGTATTTTATATAGTAATGTACTAATGTTTTTTCATGAGGCTCTTATTTTAGACTATGTAATACTTGAAAGACAAATAGTTTATTTATTTATTTTATATTTTAAAGTAATATTTATGTGACAATGTGTTATGCATATACTAATTTAGTATTATGTTTTTTATTTTTTTTTCAATTATATTTTTCATTTTCATTATTTATTGATTTAAAATATATTTTCTTTAACGGGTCGAGTCATATTACCTAATAATCTTAATGGGTCGATTTCGGGTCGGTCATATTGCCGGTTTACTTTACCAAGTGTTACACGACACGACCCGTTAAGAAATCGGGTATGACACGAACACAAGAAATGACACACCCAGACCAAGAATGTCCATCTGGACTCCGAATCGAGTTGTACTAGCCAACACACGAAAGGTGATGAGTATAAGTAAAGTACATGTAAACAGGATTGAATCTAATTCACACATGATGTTATAGCATAAGTAAAGTACAGTAAATATGATATCCCATCCCAAAAATTAGTATTTTATTTTATTTTTGTCGTATTTCGGAATTTAATTGAAACTAGTTCGTTAAAATCTCCGGTTTTGAGAAGGTGAACTGAAGGGTATTTTTGTCATTTCAAATCTCGACCTTTTCGATCAACTCTTGAGTTGTTTAGGTAGAGCTTAATTCCAGCAGCACGTAGGCGCAAATGGATCTCAAGTCAGAACGAAAAAGTTAGAGACGTATGAAGTTGGAGGGCATTTTCGTAATTTGGCCAAAATGCTATAAATGGAGGGGTAGGTCCTAGGATGCTCCAGAAGGTTTCCAAAAATGGGGAGCCTGATTGCTTTTAGGTGCAATCGGGTGGCCGACCATCCAACTTGACCCGCTCGTTTCTCCTATGTCCGACCTCCGTTTTAGGTGATCTTAGTGTCCATGGAAAGCTCTTGATGAGCCCTACATCTTTGTAGTGTTAGATTTCCCATTTTCTTTTCCATTTTTCCCGTTAGAGGCATCCAAGTCTAGTCGGTTTCGTGATTTTGGCAACCATTTCCTTCGAGTGAGGTATGAAACTTCATCTACTTTTCATAATCTTCAAGTTGGTATGCTTGGTTCGTGCTTTTGTAGTCGTTTTAGTGTTGGGTGTTTAGAACCCAAGAAATCTTATTTTCCTCGGTGAAATTGGACAGTTTACGGCTTGAATTTGTCATCGGCCTAGTTGTGAAAAGTGTTTCCCTTGTTGAGCTCTAGCTACCCTATATATTTGAGCCTTTTTGGTTAAGGTTGAAAATTCGGGTTTGCAAACCCTCCACCTTGGCTACAAGTGTTGTCTAAGTACCAAATATCTTCTAGTGACCTTGTGAACCTATGTCTAGCTCAGTTTCTCGAAATTCAATTGTTTGGTGTTGTAATCAAATTGGACCACCACTCATTTATATGATTGGTGAAGATCCATATGTTGTATTGTTGTCAATTTGTAGATTGTTGTTAAGGCTTGATGGAGCTTAGTTGACTCATCATGATGACATGTCGTTCCCGATTGACTTGCACCTCGATTTACATACAAGTGGCACTTGGCCTTGGTTTGTGTGCCAGTCTTGTTAAGTTTCCTAAGTGGGGTATTGTGTGTTGTATTAGATTCCTTGGAAGCGGAGTTGGTGAATCTAGAAGTGAAAATAACCCAGGTGAGTGACGTGAATATTTTGTAATATGGTTATTACCCATTAAATTCCTTGTTATATACTATGTGGAGATAACATGGATTTACAAATAATTTTATGGAAATGTGTGCTACTATGCTATGTTTACTAGATGATGCTTCAAAAATATATTTATGATGTGTTTGAAATGATTGTAGTATGTGAGGGCTAGTAGAGGACCGGTAACCTAGTACATGGGGTAATGTGGGATATAATCGAAATTTGCACCATGTACCAGTGGTACATGGATGGTCCTGCTTGGTTAATCCGCAATGGGGGAGCATACTACTTTGGGATCGTGCTTGGTTAATCCGCGATGGGCGATCCTTATTACTTTGGTATAGCCATACATATTTAGGGATGATCATGCTTGGTTAATCTGCGATGAGTGATCACTACCTATAGTATTCGTAGGAGCGACTCTGCTTGGATAATCCGCTATGGGGATCACTACCTAAATAATATTCTCAGGAGTGGTTCTGCTTGGTTAATCCATAATGGGGGACCACATCCTGATCGATTGCTTAGTGTAGGCTTTGGCTGAACTGTGTCTCTCTATAGCCCTAGACTATTGTTCATTACATATATGAACGATATGATTGAAGGCATGTGTGGCTCAATCTAGAAAATGGAGATTGAATCAAATAGTTTACATGAAGATGTTGCGTAAAAGTGAATGATTTTGGTTGTGACTCATTCTCACTCATAACGAAGAGATGCAATGAGGAAAAAGATACCAATCTCATTCCTACACGTGATTATATTATTGATGGCGTGTCATTCCTACATAACTTCGAGTTGTGTGATGACTGAATATTATCTCGATAGACATGTGGTGAGATTTGAAATTGAATAACCATTCATATACGTATTAATGAGGCGTATGGTGGTTAAATGATAATATATATGGAAATTGGACCCTTGTGATTATCGAAAAATGGTGAAAGGCGAGTGGTGAGTCACAATCCCAAGAGAATGACGGAATAATATTGACGGTTGGTATGGTATACAAAAGAAGTCATGTGTGGACGTAGCACTACTTTGACATATAATCATTTGCTGTTATTTATATTCACATATGTTATATTATTGTCACTCACACAAGCTTCGCATCTTATCCGGGTTTTGCTTTGCCCGATGCGCCATTCCCATGGCGTAAGGTTATTTTGCAGGGTAACGGGTGGTGGTTAAAGAAGAAAATTGCATGTTATGTAGTTGTGTGGGCATCGCACTAGAAAGTAGGTATTGCCACCTTTTGTTGTAAGTTATTCCGTTGATGCTCTGATCTATATTATATATATAAGTCTAAGTGACTATATATTTTATATTGTACCACTACAATCCTCCATCACGTGACGATTTTGGGTGAATCTCGGGATCAAGGCGTGAATGTAAAGGTAGGATAAGAATTATACCATCGAAAGTAATCATCTGTACCAAGATTTGCCAAGAATCCTCGTCAACACGAAAGCTCTGCTACTAAAACCTGGAAGGATGAAAAATAAGGGTGAGTGGAACTAAAAATAAAGTTTTGTAAAAACTTTTTCGAAAACATAATAACCTCTCGCAATAAAAAAAGTATAGTTTCCACATATAACATACTACGTGTAGTATGAAAATACTTACCATAGCCAGCAATATCTCGATAATGCAATATGTCATGACATTTCGTAAATAAACACATAACGTCCGGTAATCACATGATTTCGCATAAACAAAGATATCATATTGATTGCACATCGACATATGTTGACACACGAGTTAATGTAGAGATATTCTGACTTGAACAAGACTAGGTGTAACAATGACATACGTTATAGTACTACAATCACGTGAAGACTGGCGCTATGTGCATCACATACGAGTCCTAATTGCCTATAGCAATCTAGGACAGGACTGGCACCTATAATGGATCCAGAGTGAGCATATGGTGTGATGTGAACATACACGTGAAAGACTGGCCCTAGCCCTGAGCGAGTACTAACACCAGTGCAGCACAAGATAAGGAGATAACGTAAATATGATCATGCAATGGTAAATCGATAATTCTAGTCAACATAACACTATTCATGGCCACAAATATAACTAAGGCATCGCATAGTAGTATGCATACATGTGCATCCCGCATGATTCATAATAATTTCATAATTCTCAACATTACGATCTGTCTTATAAACATTAATTTAATTATGGCAATCACGTAGAAAATTTATTATTAATTATATGTGAAACTAAACAAATATATATACTATATAAAAGAAAAGACTCACTCATAGATACTTGTGAGGTCGTAGTCGCTTGAACTAAGAAAGACGGAGTCTCCGATAATAATCGCACCTAAGCATAATATTGAGACTCATTAGTAAAACTCAACTAGAATGATTAAATTTGAAAAATAACAGAGTGCAGATTTGAAATCAGGGCATCGAAATACGCTAAGAAGGGTCCTGGATGTCAACCTTGAAAAGTCAACCAAGCCATCCCGAGGGTCAACTATGTTAAAACTTTGGAATTTCATTAAATGGATGTCAAAAATGGACTTGGGACGTCAAAATTAACCTCAGAAGGTTTTCGAGAAAATTTTGAAAAAGTCAACTAACAGTTAACTGGGAGTTAACAGAATATTCCTCTAAATTCTACATGGATTTGGGTCGGATTTTTTTTTTTCAAGATCGCCGGTTTCTGGAAAACTTGGCCAGATAACAAAATGAGGTCTGATTAGCTTGATTTCTCAACTATTCTTCACATTCTACCTACCAAAATGAAGCTTAAGAGGAGAGGAAGGGAAATATATCATCACTAGGTCTTGCCATGACTGGAAACTTGGGGAAAGCATCCCTCGCGTGGTTTCTACATTCAAACATTATCATTCTTCTCAAAACTACTCCAAAGGTACACCAAAACATGATCTACTAGGTTTTAAAGGGTTTTCAAATGTTACCTTCGCTGGAATCGACGAGATCTTCTTCGGGAACCACATCTCATCGATGATGCAAAAATTAACTTAACACACAAATTAAACCCTCTTGTTGTCAATTGTAGTAAAGAATGTAAGTAGGGATCGTTCTAGGCTGGGGATTAGGAGGGATTGCTAAAACACCTGAAACTGACTTAAAAGTGTAGAATTAAGTTTAAAACACCAAACTAGACTCAAAAGATGCAATACAAACTAAAAAGACTCAAAACTAGTTTAAAAGACTCAAAACAGCTTAAAACAATGAATTAGACTCTAAACTGACTCTAGGAATGGGTTTGAACAAAATTAGGTTCTAACTTGACTCAAGACACTTAAAAACACAAATCAAAACAGATTTTGACTAATAAAACACTTTAAAGTAAAGGGGGATTGGAGTTTGATGAATTTGAAAACAACATAAACAGATTGTAAGCTAAAACAGATTTTGGACGAATTTGGGTAAACTATGGATGATGGGCTAGCTAGAGGGTTCTTCTCCACACATGACACACTGCACATAAACCAATTTTCAGTTGTTCTTTCGATGAATCAAGAAACTCAACACCCCAGGTTAATTAAGTCCGCTTAAATTAACCTTCAAGTTCTCCTTAAGTTATTGAATTGGATGGGAAAGCGCATACAACAATTCAAGCATTTTTCAAAAGTCCTTTACGTGAACAACACAATAAAGAAACAATAAAAAATCATTAAGCATTATGAAAACTATAAGTATTGACGAGGCATTCGTTACTATGATGAGCATGAAACTTCTGCCAAGAATTCATTTAACGCGATCGTTTATAAGCGACCTCCACTACTTGTGAATATAAGTTTGTAACTATTAGGTGAAACTCCCTTATATTCTAGCATCATATTCATGCATGCAACTAAGTGTGCACGCTTAATAAACATACACGAATAAGTTAACAATCAAGCAGCTAAACAAATTAAATTCACAACTTATTAAATCACAATTGAAGGTAATCAATTCATATTGCAAGTATGTTCATGGCTTTGAATTTCCCCCTAGCTAAGGGGGGTTTAGTTACTCATAATTGCAACAAAATCAGAAAATAACAAAGTAGATATTGAAAGCAAGAACGAAGTACACCTAAAACACTCCAAAGTTTCAAGCTTGCAACGCCAATGACCTTTGTTTTCACCACCTTGTTGCAGCACAAGTATCTAACGATGTGTATGGATTTATGGAAAGGTTATGAATGTATTTAGGTTGGATGGATGCCACGGCAAGGTTTAAGGGAATGTATAGATTTGTGTTTGATTTTTGGTTGGATGAGTGCCACGACAAGGGAATGGATTTGTATATGTTTGTGGGATGTGGGAATATATGGATGAATGTAAGGTGCTCACGGCTAGGGAATTGGAATCCTAGTTATGGTGAAGGGTGGATGTATTTATAGGCTAGGGAGACGATGTAGTGGGTGGTGGTAATGAGTGGATGTAGTGGTAGGTGAATGTGTTGAGTGGTTGTAATGAGTGGATGTGTTGGGTGAAATGAGTGGATGTTGTGGTAGGTGAATGGATGTGTTGGGTGGTTGAAATGAGTGGATGTAGTGGTAGGTGAATGTGTTGGGTGGTTGTAATGAGTGGATGTGTTGGGTGAAATGAGTGGATGTAGTGGTAGGTGAATGGATGTGTTGGGTGAAATGAGTGGATGTAGTGGTAGGTGAATGTGTTGGGTGAAATGAGTGTACTAAAATGGTTATTTATAGAGAGAGGATGATGCACAAACTTCAAATTTCGTCTATTCCTTTTGCTCCAAGCATATGCTATCCATTCCATGTCCAAAAATACTCCAAAATGCACTTCCTTGCCACATTAACCCTTTGGACCTTCAAACACACGAAAATAGCTTAAAATACTAAAATAACTACGAACTAACAACATAAATGCCAAGAAACAAGCCAACTAAGTCACATAAATATGCTCCTATCAAATTCCCCCATACTTAGCTTTTGCTAGTCCTCGAGCAAAACAAAACAAACAAAACAAAACAAAACAAAACACAACCTAGACCTTCCAACAATTGCCTCAGGGATTTTTAATGAAACATGACTTGCCAAAGATCATCACTTACATAGATTTAAGCAATCCTTACCCTTGAGCATACTTAATCATAATCACCATTCACTAGTTCACATTTAATCAATGAAAACAACATTTTGAATGTAGTAAGCATTCCAGCCTAAAAAAAAAATTTTGTCAGAATCTCACCATGGGCCATATGTCCACTTTTGGGTTGTTGGATTTCAACCTTTTTGAAATGCAACGAGCCAGATTAATTGACTTAATAAAAAATTATAAAAATTGTTTAAAAATACAGAAAAAACCCATTTTTTTATATAAATACCTAACCATCTTCTACAAAAATTGTACTTTCGAAAAATGACACATAGCGTGACAAAATTGGTTAAAAATTCTATCCGAAATTAAAAAATAAAATTATTTTTGATTATTTTATTAAAAATTTAATAATATTTTAATACGAATTAACTAGACTCTAGGTTAGCTCATTTTTTAGGGGTCGAGATGCATTTGACTAAATATTGTTCATTGCAGTCAATTACTATTCATTTGGGTGGATTAAATGAACTTTGGGTCAGCTCATTTTTTAGGGATGGAATTGCTCTTATGTCCCCTCACTAGGTATAACTTTTTTTTTTCATTTTTTTTTCAATAAAACCTCTTTGGTAACGTCAAGGTTCTACAATGTGCTAGTTGGGCAGCGGGCTTAGTATAGCGTCTAGGTGTCTAGGCGGGCAGGAAGGCATTTTTTTTAATATTAATTAAATTCAATATATAACATATAATAACAAATAAATAAATGCCTACTTATACTTAAAAAATACATAATTATATTGGAATAGATAAATTGCAAAATAGGACATATATATTACAAAAATATTACTCTTACCTTGTACCATCTTTTGACCACCTCTCTAGTAGGGATGAGACCCACATATGATGGTGGACCCTACCTCTGTTAAAGAGATGATACAAATAGATAGTAAGTGTATCATCACTTTATAAATTATAAAGTATTATAACATATTGAAAGCATGAGAAACAACTCTATAGAGTAAAAAGTATTAGACATATTGAAAACATGGGAAACAAACATATAATGAGTATTCATCCAAATATTCAACAAGTCTCGTACAATTTACATAAAAAATAAAATGCAAAATAAAAGTTATCTATTTTCTGTGCAAATGAGAGTTGCGACTTAGGCGGACCCCTAAGCAAGTCCATATGCTCTTTCTTAATTTTTAAAGGCCGAGGGATTAATAGGAGAGGTGGCTAGTTGCCTAGCACTTATGCGGTGCTAAGTGGGAAATTTTAGAACAATGTGTAACATTCAAGTTTTCATGGAAAATATTGAAAAATGAGTTAGAAATAGAATTAGGCTCTTACTAAAATTGAGGTTCTTATTTGATAACTATTTAACTTTTAGTTTTTTTATCTACATTATTTGTGTTTGAAATAGAGGAAAAATACATGAGAGAAATGAAGAAAATAGAATGGAGGAAGAATGTTGGGTATATATAGAATAAACATTCAAGGATAGAGACACAAATCAAAACTAAAAACCAACAACTAAAACTATAGTTGTTTTAGGGATATGATATCCACACTCAATTTTACTTCTCACACACCTTTTTAATTTTCGGCTGTCAGATCAAATGAATTGAAGAAGATCAATGGACAGAAATTATCAAAGGATGTGTGAGAAGTAAAATGAGATGTGTGGATAGCACACCCCTTGTTTTAACTTTCTAGATTTTCTTTTCATTTATTCTTCTGTAATTCTTCTCTCTCGCTCTCATTGTCTTTTTCGTCCCTCATTTCTTCCATATATTTTCTTCATATCTTAAACACAAAAATTTAAAAATTTAAAATAAAAATAATTACCAAAGGGGGTCTAAATTTTGAAGAAGCATGCGACGCTCTTCATGTCGACTACGCCTCAACTTCGAAATTTTCTGATTTGAAGCAGAAAAAAATTCTGGTTGCAGCTGTAAGTCTCCAGCTAATTCTTTAATCTCACTCAAAGTTTTATTAAAGTTATATGTAAAAAAACCAGGCATCTGTGAGCACATTGTATGGCAGAAAGCGATCACTGAAACTACATCGCCATATTCTCTAGAAAAGATGAGTTTTAGATTATAACCATATGTAAGATTAAAATCCAATTTTAGTCCCTAGCACATTTAATCATATCATTTATTAGTTGTATTTTGATGTTTTATTTTATCTTTTTATTTTTATTTTAATGTATTAATTACATTTAAATTTAATTTTTATTTCATTCATCATAATATATTTTAATGTCTACATTTAGGCAACTAAATTTTTTATAATATATATTCCGATAACAATTTTGTATGTTCTTCATTTAGGTACATTAATACATTTGAATATTTTGGTATATCTATCGGTACAAATATGTAGTTACATTGATTCAATAAAATGCATTTCGATCAATATAATGCATTTCGTTACGTATACTTTGATACACACACTTGAGTATTGACTTTTAGGTATATTAATTCAATTATTATTTCGGTAAATACATTTAGGTACATACATTTTGGTATTGATATTTAGGTACATACATTTTCGGTATTGACATTTAGGTTCGTACATTTTGGTACATACATTTTGGTATTGACATTTAGGTACATTAATTCAATATAATACATTTCAATGCATACATTTAGGTTCATTATAATATATTTCGGTACAATCATGTAGGTACAAATATTTTGGTACAAAAAAGTCAATTTTATATATTTTGGCACAATCATTTCTGTACACTTATGTATCTATATATTTTTGTATCACAAATTTTTTTTAATATTTTCTCATTTATGTTCATTTCTAATTAAAAAGATTAAATATGTGCATATTAATAAAATTAAAATTTAATATGGAGAGATTAAATAAAAATACACATTAAATAAGAAAAATTGAATGTAAATCTTGATAATAGTACACTCAAGGGATTAAATTGAATATTTAATCTAGCATCAGGTTTTTTTTTAAATTTTGATCTTTTGCAAGGACTAATGTTCAAAAACCCCTAATATATATTATTGGAATGTTGGGATTAATTGTTAAAGAAGAACCTCTAAGATTTTACGTGTGAATTGCGCCCTGCCTTTCCAGCTGTCTCAATGCATTTTCAACACCAACAGTACTAGGATAACAATACGAAGTGTTTGATTTCGACGACGGGACGGGTCGGAACGGATGTTCCATGTTATGTTTGGTACGCGTAGGACGGAACGAGATGGTTGTTTCGTTTTACGTTTGGTAGCGCATGGACGGAATGGAACCGAAAGATTAAATGACTAAAATACCCATGTTTCGGGGTACAATATTTATGCGTGGAACAGGATGTGACTTTTTATTTTTTATTTTTAACTTGTTCAAATTTGAACACTATATGCTTATCCATTAGTTGTTTTTATTGGTCCAAATTTTATTAGGTATATGTTGTGTTCCACATGCAAACCCTTTTAAAATTTGTACTGCCGGATAAGAGAACTTAGAACTAATATTTTTTTTCTAAGAGAAAAAAAATTAATCATTAATGAAAAAGAAAAAGAATAAAAACAAAGACCCTGTCAAATGCAAGAACCCATTTTGATGATTAATGGAAAAGAAAAAGAATAGAAAAAAAAAACAAAGTTGTCAAATGCTTGTCAAATGCAGAAAAAACCCAACAACCATTACACCAGCGTGGGTGGATGGCGTCAAGCAGCGACGCGGAGTACAGACAGCGGGTTCAAGTGGTATAGATTGAAGCAAAGGATGGGACGACAAGTTTCTAAGAGTGAGGTTCTCAGATCTGGCCTTTGGCAAACGGCGACAACAAATTGTGACAGATACGAGGTCTGGGTTCTTGGCTTCAACTCAACCCAGCTCGGTTTCAGACTTCCAACTCCCACATGAAATCTCTCCCAATTTTGAATTTAATCCCCACACCCCAACAAAATCAATTAGCAATTAAGCCACAAACCCAAATATTCGAATCGTGATGCCCAGGAACGGAGGTCATAGTGCCCACCTGGGTTCGATCTGCTACCTCCAGTTCTATGTTCGTATCTGCTTGATGTGGATCGTTTGATCTACTACCTTTGAATCTCTAGTCGTATATGCTTGGTGTTAATCGGAGGTTGCGACCTCCAAGAGCTAATGGTGTAAATATTGAAAAAGAAAAGGGGTATTTTTGTCTTAAAATGTTATAAATTTGTGTTCCACGGACGTGGAACAAGTCATTCTAGGGGGGAGGCAGAATGAAAAAACACCCAAAACTTGTCCCGTGGACCAATGCGTTCCACCCATTTTAGACGCACCAAACGTGGGACGGAACGTCTTGTCCTACTCAGTTCCGTCCCGTCCCACGTACCAAACGGTACCTATGGTATCGTCGCGTACCAAACGGTACCCATGGTATCGTTTGGTATGCAGACAAAACGGGATGGAATGGAACGGAACGGAATGGGACGGGATAGGACGGGACGGAACGAAGAGGGAGCAAAGATGCCCTCGGATGGAAACAAGGAGGAAGAAGAAGGAGACAGAGAAGTTATAATTTTGTGTTCCACAGATGTGGAACGAGTCGTTCTAGGGGGTGAGGCGGAACGAAAATTCACCCAAAATTCGTTCCGTGGAACAGCGCGTTCCACCCGTTTTAGGCACACCAAACGTGGGACGGAACACCTCGTCCCACTCCGTTCCGTCCCGTCCCACGTAGCAAATGGTACCTATATGAACGCAAAAACTTTTTGTATTTGTGTTGAGCTCAATATCTATTTATGACTTGGCCAATTACGTGCTTAACACAATCTCCTTCTTGTTAGAGGAGAATATCGTTGTCTAACTAGGAAAAAAAAAATTAAAAGAAAGCTTTATGATGCATGGTATCGTAAATTATTTATTCAGATGAGTTATTCTTTTTTTCTACTGTTTGTCTCCTAAAGTTTTATTTGCCATGCACAATGAATAGTTTGTCCGAAATTTAAACAATAATGCAGAAATATTCAGGAAAGGGCAGAAGAACAATATTGAATCATCAAAATCTTACCATTAAACCAGAATTATTCCGAAATTCCTGTAATAAGAGGTAAGAACGCATATGCAGGATTACGTGGATAGCATTCTTTCCATTTATTTTCTAAATTCTAAGAATTAAAGGATAATACTAAAAAAATAAAATGAATGACAAGCTAGCTACTAAAAAAGTGCACCAACTAGTAATGTCCATTAATTGTTTTTTGTGTAAACAAATCACATACATATGGCCCAAAACATGTTTCTGGTGCTGTTTGGTTTGGTCTGGTGTGTGCTGCTCAAAAATTAAATTGCCATCATTTTGTTTAGCACTTTGGTGACTGTTTATAATTTTGTAGCTATTTAGTTTATTGATAGAACTTCGAGCTGATATTTTAAATTAAAAAGTACATAAAACCTAAAGATTCTATTTTTATAACTTTTTTAAACTACTCTAATTCAATCAGTATAAGAGACAGGACACATTTTTCTGTCTAATTGACTAACTCATATATTCTTCGAAAAATTCCTTTTATAATAGTCTTGTGAAAATGTAAAACCCCTATAGGCATATAGCTTAATGTGGGAAAATACCTTGTTATTAGACTTTCTAGATAGATGGTGCTTACTGTGCAGAAGTTTTTTTTACAAAGATGGTTAAAAAACATATATTTAGAATATATTTTTCCCTTTCCATCAAAACCCAAATTTCCAATTCGTTTGTAAGTTCATCCATATCCTTATAAGAAAGGATATATTCTCTTCTCAGTGTCTGCAGCCATATTAGCTTGACCCACATTTCAAGCATTAATGTGAGGATTTAGATACCATTCCCTCTCTAAAAGTTCTAATAATTTGGGAGTTCCATTCCCTAAAACCACAAGATTAAACCACAAGAAAGCCGCTAAGTTGGAATTGTTTTTAGACAGCTTTGGAATATATTACCAAAGGGAGATCAAACCTAAGGGAAAGGGTTGCCAATTGCCAAGTCCAAACAGGAATATCTTCTAGGCCTGGGTTTGTCTTAGAGTTTCCCAATCTATATCTTTCTTTCTTGTGTGTATATATACACCACTAGATTGTGGTTATGGCAACCCTACTAAAGAGAACATTTGGCCCTTTCATATCTTCCATTGCATACTACTCTTACTTTAACAACCAAGATCATCACCACCACCATCACCACCACTACGAAAGCATCATAAACAAGAAAAGCAAACACAACATGCCAAGGGGTCGGCCGCTTTCACTACAGGTTCACTTTCATCTCCGTTGTTTTGCTTTCGTTCTTTCAAGGTTTCTCATGTCTGTAGCTTGAAAGTTCATCATGCATGGCTTCTCTTCCTATGTATGTCCATGTACACATATATATTATATACACACACACACACACATATGTATATGTACATGCCCTTAAAGTACTATTTGTTTTATTCATATGAGAAACAAAGAACAAAAATCTTTCTCGTCAAGTGCGGAGAGAAATCGATTTGAGAAACCTCGTTTCAAAGTGGTAACATCATGTTTTGAGCAAACAAAGTTCCCAACCATGAGGGAGACCTCAAACCATCCAATTTTGTTAATCATGTATGTACTGATTTCTTAATTGATGACGTTTCTTGTAGCATAAGAATAATCATGATTCATGAGGTATAGGTTTAATCTGCATCCCAACATGGCTTTTCTTAATTCCTTTTTAGCTTCTAACTAATAACTGCTTAAAGTATAAAGCTATTTAAAAACAACAAAAGGAACGAAGGAATAAAAAGAAAGGAAGGAAAAACCAAAACATGCTTTTTGCAAGATGAGAACAGGTTTTGAAACCGTGTTTGCTTTACAGACTGTGGAGCTCATTGTCAGGATGTGCTGCACTGGCTGTGAAAGAGTTGTGAAAAATGCCATTTTCAAGCTCAGAGGTACACTCATTCATTTTCTGTTTTTGATAATATTATTGATTTTTCATCTGGGAATACGGGAATTACAGTGTACAAATTGTATATGTTGTGTGTTCAGGGATTGATTCTGTGGATGTGGATCTACAAATGGAAAAGGTGACTGTAATCGGTTACGTTGATCGCAACAAAGTCCTCAAGGCCGTGAGGAGGGCTGGGAAAAGGGCCGAGTTCTGGCCCTACCCTAACCCTCCATTGTACTTCACATCTTCAAGTGACTATTTTAAGGACACAACCAATGAATTCAAAGAGAGCTACAACTACTATAAGCATGGCTACAATGTTGGGGACAAACATGGAAATATTCCAGTGACTCAAAGGGGAGATGACAAAATTAGCAACATGTTCAATGATGATAATGTCAATGCTTGTTGCCTTATGTAACTCTGCTACACAAGTAAACAAAGCTTATGTGACGGAAATATATGTGGCTAAGAGAAATATATATGTAATTCATATTTAGTAGATATGCATGGTTTAGATGGAGAGAGAAAATAAATAAATAAATAAATTTGTCAATCTCCATCGTAGTGTTGTACAATATGCAGGTTTGGTTTCATGCTGAATATTTGTAGGTGGGGAAAATATCAATGGAACAATTCCAGGACTTGATTATATGCAGCTTTTGTTCCATGATCATGTTTTGTTTTGTTTTTATGTCTTTTCTCCCTCCATATTTCATGATTTGGATTAGATTATGACAGCAGATTATTATGGCATTTTCGATCGAACAAATACAATGGTTTATAGGGTGGGACGATTAGAAGAACTTTTATGCAACAAGTATATATGTCATTGTTATGCTGAAAGTCAAAATAGTATGCATATGCTACAATAAAATTAGGTAAGCCGCTGTTAGAATTTCCTATCTATAATTTTACTATTTATTTAGATATAAATAATTGTAATATACAATAACAATGACATACCCGTTGCATGAAGGTGCTTCTCAGCATCTCATGCACTACCCCCATAAATTGATCTTTCATAAAAAGACATACACTTGCTAGGAATGTTCCACTTTTGTCACCGTCCAACAACCCTACAAGGTCGTTGTTCCTTAGTTGAGAAGGCAAAGTGAAGTCAAGTCGAAATGGTCTAAACTCTTACGATCTGCAAAGAATATTAGAGATGTCCACTTTATTCACGGAATACGGAAGACAACAATAAACAACTTTCCAATGTTTCCTATTTCTGAAATATCTTTGAATTGGTGACATAGAGGAATCGAACAGCAGGCTTTGGGTACAGTTTTATCAATTGAGTTACAAGATTTTTACTATAATAAAATCTTTGAATTCATGTTTTTTGTATGATTAATTCTTTAGAAAATTAGATTAATTCGCATCTATACATACTAGTTTATCAATGATTTATAGATTCTAGTTATGTTATTGAAAAGTGAACCCGTTTATTGTAAAGAAGTAAAAAAGGACTCAAAATTCTATCCAAAAAAAGGAGACTCAAAATCGTTGGGAGCCGCATGATCTCATATTTGACACATGCCAATATGAGATTTAAAAATTAAGTGAATTAAGAATAAAGATCAGGAGAGAAGAGAAATCGAACCCATTAAAATAATATCCAATGTTGTATGAATTTCTACTAAATAGAATTTTTTTTTATAGTTCATTAGTTAAACTTATATATTTTTATTGTGCCCGTGTTTTAGTCATTGAGTCAATTCGATTCAAGGCTTTTGAACGGTTAGATTGAGTGCTTGAAAAATCACGGTTTGAATCAAGGCTTAAATGTTATAATAGTCCCCGTGTTTTAGTCATTGAGTCAATTTAGTGCATGTGTCTTCAATTTGGCAAATTTGATCATTGTGTTTATCTTCGTTTAGCCAATTAAAGACATTTCTATATAATTTTTGTAAAAAAAATTATAAATTATTATAAACTTATTTATAAAATTATAATTTATTTGATTTAAAATATTCAAAATGAAATAAAATTAAAAATTAAAAGAAAAATTATTCTCCTCCAACCTCCCCACCTCCTTCCTAACATTACCCCATTTCTTTCTGTCACAACCTTAATCAATTTTTCAGATTGGAAGTTTTATCTTTTATGTGTTACTTCTTATTGATTTGCAATTTTCTGTAAAGAGAAATGATAATTATATCTCATATGAATTTTTTTTATGAATTTTTTAAAAGAGATTGAATGAAATGTTCTTAATTAGCTAACAGAGGAAAACACAAAGTCTAAATTAGCCAAATCGAAAATACGGAGACAAAATTGGTCATATGGCTATAACACAATAACCATTTTGACATTTAAGCCTTGATTCAAACCGATCAAACGTAGACACCTCATATTACCCATCACTTTTTAAATTGTTTATTCAACATTTGAGTTTTGTAGAATCGTTAAGACATCCAATATTCCTTGTTTTTATTAGGTTTTTTTTTTCTTATTTTTTCTTTTTCCAAAGATTACCTAAGAATATCTAAGAATTCTCATAGCACTTGCCCACTCTGTCGAGCTATAATCGGGTGAGGCTTGCGATTTGTTACGTTCTTGTTTAATGTTTATGATTGACTAGGGATAACAATGGATTTTGGTGACATCTTTTGTTTTTTGGGCTCGAATAACTCGGAACATTAATCTGTGAATGTTTCCTACGCGAGTTACTTGAGGTGTGTGGTCCTCTGCATCTCGTATGGAAGAAAAAAAAAAGATCAATAGAGTGTATTAACGAATGAAAGTTTCTTTTTGAGGCCACTGTTGTTGTGAAATTAATACTGTAAGAGCCTCATACATAACATACTTCTGCACAGGAAATGCTGCTGTTAAGGGATCGAAGCTCTATGTTGACAATTCTGAAATTGTTCGGGGAAAATGTAGCGATTCGACAATAGGAAGAGAAAATCAAGTAGATGCTGAATTATTCTCTTTTTTCAGGCGTTAATTCAGGTACTTCATCTACACCAATGCTTGAAATTTTTCTCAAACTCAGCTACCATATACTGCACTGGCAGTGACTTGGAGCGGTTGTAGTTACAAATTTGCTTTTTGCGAGAGTGGCTTAACAAATTTTGATCCTTAAACAGCAAAATCTCCGGCTTTCCATTCACCTAAACATAATGCTTTTCCAGTTTCTCCCTTGAATCCCATACTGTCAAAGAATGTGGATTTTAAAGGCAATTGTTCTGTGAACGATTATGTGCATCTTCATCACCTGCTCTCTGGTGAAGGCAAAGGGATTCACCGTGATGAAAGTCCCAATGATAAAGGAAATGAAGGCTGGCAAAGCTCTTTCTAGTGAGGCTATAGGTCCATTACTATTGGCAAAATCTGAGTCACTAATTATTTTAACCAATATATCTGATGATTTAAGCTTGGAACATCTTGGCGTTAAAAGAGATGTTTCTCTAGCGTGAATGAATCTGATTTGGATTCACCTTGTTGGAAAGGAACCTTGGCTTCTTGGCAATCCCCATTTGGGTTTTCAAGTTCTGAGTTCAGACTGTTGAAGATGCACAAGAAACGCGTAATAGTTTGAATCCACTGGCACAACAATTTTTTCCTTGCCATGCTAAAACGATTGTACATTATCATGCGAGTGTGTAGGAGACGGTTTCTCATCTTTCCAAAAGTGTGAATCTTCAGCTGTTGTTTCATTCTCCAAAGGGCATGGACCTTTTGATGCAGCAGGATCAAATTCTTCCATATCGATTTATGCCGATCAGTCTTCCAATGACAACCATGAAGTGGAAGGAGCTTATGGTCATAAGCATGACAACCATGAAGTGGATTGATTTGTGCCAATCAGTCTTCCAATACTTAATGTGATGCATGAAATGTCAGAATTGCTTGTTCAAAATTGTCCAAATGATTTAGATTCACTCGATGAACATAAGCATGACATGATCCAGCATATAATCACTAATCTTTCTATGTGCATCCAACAGAGGCCTGGAGGAAAGACTCCAATCTCTGACATAACTCTTACAGGCACTCCACACTACCCTAATAAATCAACAGTGTTCCAAATGGTAGGGGTATGTATGCGTGTCCATAAATTTTGTGAATCTGGTTTGAATACGATACTGAACTTTGTTTTCCTGTTTTACATTTTGAATCTGATTCGTACTGAACACTGTCAAATTTCTAGGCAGATATTTGTGCAATTTACTCGTGTGCTAAAATATAAATTTTGCTCTCCTTACCATATCAATTTCTACATGCACTTACATTTGAATTCATACTTTTGTTGTGTTGATTACTTGATTTTCATTCTGTGAGAGCATTAACCTTCATTTACATACCTTTATTTATCAGGTTTAGTTTATTTAATGTTATTGCTTACAGTAATAGTAATCGTTATAGTTTGATCTGTGTCCGCCCTGGAGCTGGTTGACAGTACTAACATCATCATATAATTTTATTATAACCAAGGTTTTCTGGTTGCTAATGGTTATTGTGCTCGAGACTGCATGCATGTGTGTATGTTATGTAGGTCTCAGAGTCTAAATGATGTATTTCAGTGCTCATACACGGGATTTCAAGTAACAAGGACAAAGGATTACCAGAATTGCTATACAGAGCGCAAGGTTAATTCTCATGTTTTCACTGAGAGTGTTGGGTTCCTTTTCTTCACATAGTGGTGTAGACACTGAGAAAAGCAATGAGATCATTCAGGTATAATTTGTGACCAAATGCTATAAATTATCATATCAGTGCTTAAATTTTGTTTCTACTTGGAAACTGAAAGTTCACAATTGTAATCATTAAATTCGGAGTATGGGCAACGCGTTGAGAGGCAATCATCTGACCACTGAAGAGTTAGGCCCACAAGCTCCAGTGTATAAAACGTTGTGGCTAGATGCTGAAGCAGAATTACGTTCCATGAAGTAAGAAACTTGTGTCTAAGGCACACAATTGGAAATGCGTGGCCGCGGATTAGACAAATATAAGGTGAACTACTTCCCTTCCGTTCTTCTGTCTTTCCGTTTTTAGTTTGAATTTGTTATTTTCTGCTCTTTTAGGTGACAGGCAAGATTAGCAAGAGATATACACTAGCTCTAGATGTTTTATTTTGATACTACAAGGAGGGGCTGCTGGTGTTGGAAGCTAGAGACTCTTCACCTACATTTATGTGCAAAACGTAGTCGAGATGCAGTATAGAGTAGTACTACGTACTTGACTTGTTATAGAGTGACTTAAATTTCATGTTCAGGCCGTTAAAACGTAAGGTTGATAATTCTAAGTATTTGAATGAGGGGAAACAACTTTTGCTGGTACATAATGGTTCAAGCATTGCCTGGAAAATCTGTTTCTTCTGGACCATATGGATGTGTTATCCTACGGACAATTTCGCAAGGAGACAACATTCGTGTAATTAGGACATGGCAGGGATTTTCTGAAATCAATCACTTGAATAGGGGAGAGTGACCTCAAAGAGGCACTAAATGTACAGCCGTACTCATGTGACCAAGTCACATGATGAGAGAGAGCGTATGTGTATACACTTGGTGATAAGGCAAAATGTTCACTCAAATAGGGGTCTTTTGTGATGTTTTTATGTTTGCTATTGGAGAGATTCTATGTGGGTCATGTAACCTATGAATCTTAATACATATTGTTTTGTTCTATAAATTTTTGCTTTTATCAGTCTTTCAATTGGTACCACCCAGTAAAAGTAATTCAAAAAATGATGTAAAAACTTACACTCTAGAGCAACTTGTCTGCACTGGGACATTATAGTGAACCTGTTTTATGTAATTCATTTCTCTGTAGTTAGAAACACGCATGCTTGTGTTGTTCAATTTTGTTAAGTTAGAAAGTTTTACATCGATAATAGCTTAGTTTAGTTGAGTTAACTTCATCATTAACTAGTTACATAGTACAATGGTTCAGTGAAATTTTTTTATAAGTGAGAAGTTTTAAGTTCAAATATCGTAAATGACAAGCTCGATATTAATACATATATTAAATAAAAGACTGGAGGGTGTGGGAGTAGACGACATTTAAGCATTTGATTATAGAAGTTACTGTTGGGTCATGTGGTACCACATGAAAACATTATGAAACATTACTGCAGGCTTAGCCCAGTGGGAAGTGGGAAATGGGATGGGGGAAGCCGATGTACTAGACCATTCACCCACCAAGCCGAAAGTGACAGGTCATGGCAGTGGCCCAGTGGGGACTGGGAACTTCCCTCCAAACCCAACCTTCCTATTTTGTATCCATTATTTACCATAGCCCCTGTAATTAAATCACCATCACCATCATCATCATCGTCTTTCTGAACCTATACATCAACCATTATACTTAATTTAGGTACAATTTTTTATTTTTTTATTTTAAGAAAAGCTGTGAAACTCAGTATATTTAGATTATTATTATTATTATTATTATTATTATTTTATTGTACTTCTTTTAAGATTTTTATTTAGCCATTTAGTTGCCGGCATGTTATCATATCATTCTATACTATAACAATCCATAGTATAGAACCATGCTTAAGCTTACGGCCAAATTTGGATTGTTGTGTTTAAAAAAAAAATCTGTTTTTATTGTGCTATAAGAATAATCAAATGTAAAATAAAGTAGATGATCTTCTAATAAACTGTATATTTAAAAATGTAGCGATTATAAAAGATAGTGTAAAAATGTTTGGTGAATTTAATGTGAAAATAATATAATTGTTTATAATGACAAATAAATATGGTAGTGGGGTGGTGGTGACGACAACAATGTCGATGGCAATGGTGGTGATGGTAGCGGCAATGGTGGAAGTATGGTGGTGGTAGCGGAAATGGTGGAAGTATGGTGGTGGC
Source organism: Malus sylvestris (assembly GCF_916048215.2). Taxonomy (NCBI): domain Eukaryota; kingdom Viridiplantae; phylum Streptophyta; class Magnoliopsida; order Rosales; family Rosaceae; genus Malus; species Malus sylvestris. The sequence continues at coordinate 21,284,364 of NC_062273.1, read as the reverse complement.
GGCGGCAATAGTGATGGTTGTGGCAACAATTGTGGTGGTAATGATGGTGGTTGGGGTGCAAATATAACAATAGTGGTTAGGGAGATGGTAGAGGCCGTGGGGACGGGTTGAAGTTATGGTGGTGGTGATGGTGGGAGTGTCGACAATGATGGTGGTGGTGTTGGTTGCTATTGTGGTGGTGATTGTGGTGACAATTGTGGTAGTGGTGGTGGTGGCAACAATTGTGGTGGTAATGATGGTGGCCGGTGGTGTAAGGTTAGTGTATGTAGTGGTGGGTAATGCGGTCACTTTGTTCTCGAACGGATAAAATGTGTGTAAATGAATAAATAATGTCATTTTTTAAAACTAATGAGGGTATTACAAGAATTGAAAAATATTCATTAAAGGCTCAATTTCACTTTTTATAAAAGGAGCTTTTAAATACAATCTACATGTTGCTTTTAAAAGCTATTGTATGAAGGCTATTACTTTTAAACAAGATTCTAAAAATGCTAGACGTTAGTCGGGTGGTGGGCAGGGCCTAGCATCTAGGCGGCCTAGGCGGCTAGGTGGGCGTCTAGGAGGCCTAAGCGCTAGGTGGGCGTCTAGGCAGCCTAGGCTGGGAATCATGTAAATTTATTGTATATCTTGTAAATAAGTGCCTATTTACACTTAAAAAAAAAAAAAACTATACTCGTATGGATTATAAAAGAATGACAAAATGCAAAAATAGAAATAGAAGAATACACAAAGTATCCATCCAACAAGTTCAATATTTGGAAAACAGTAAGCATATAATCATAATAAGGAGTATTCTTGGATTGGACATAGACTAAATTATTTAACCTTGTTGTATTTAGTTTATTTCTTTTCTTTGTATGTATCCACTCAAAAGTTCTCCAATTCACTTCTCAATTGGATGGACTTGTAGTCAATCCATCATTTACAAATTAGGTACACCATTTCCATAAGTATACCGCCATGAAACTAAAAAAAGAAAAAGCCACAATTAATAAAAAATATATATATATAAAATCACCTAGGGCTGCTTAGGTGCCGCCTAGCTCTAGACCAATTTTTTGAAACAATTTGCACTAAATCGAGGCGGGCCTTCACCGCCTAGAGCCTAGGCCGATTTTTAGAACAATGCCTTTAAAATAAGCAGAATATTTATTTTTACCGATTTTTTTATTACTTAATTTTAAAGTGAAGGAGTTTTGATGAAGAAAATAAAAAACAATATCAAATGGAGCCTTATGAACGTGGGGAGCTTACAATGAGTCGTTATCTTCCATCATTTCTCAGGTCTTGTAAGCGCCATATTGAGCTGGATGCATGTATGTTTCCACAATTCAAATCTTTCAACACATCTTAATTGGCACCATTCAACCAATAATAAATTAATTACCTAGTTAGATGTCATCTCATACACAATCCAATTCTTGCAATACATCTTACTTGCCACCATTCAACCAATAATAGATTTAGATGTCATCTCCTCTCCTACAGTTCCATGCCATTAATTTGACACATGCCAGTAGTGACTCATTATCTATATATTTTATATATGTAGCAGCCCTTTATTTCCTTAGTAAGTCTTGGAACCGCTTCATGCTAGTATAAATAGGGACCTTCCTTACACAGTTTTCAAACAAGCACGCCGATTGGTATAGGAAATTAACTTAGGAAGCCGGAATGGTTTTGCATTCAGAGTGTTAGTTCATAGAGGCATATTATATATATATATATATATATATATATATATATATATATATATTATCTATGTAGTTTGGGAGGAAAGAAAGTGAGGCCCTTTTGTGAAGAGCGGTAGAAGAGTTGTCTTGCTAAGGTTTTAGTTATCGATCGAAGTGAGTGATTTATATAATAGTTTAAAAGCTTTTTTTATTTTTAGATAAACGAAACCATGAATTATTATGAGATTTGATCTATTTTCAATTATCTATTTATTTTCAAGTCAAGTATGTTTGAGTTCATGTAATATTTATGATAGGATATATACACAATCTATTTGGAATTACTTGAAATCATCTTGGAGTATGAGAACTTTAGTGTTGTGTTTTATGAGCAATAAATGTATGGCACACCAAGACACCATGAAGGATAAACAACACATGAAGGGCCGTTATGATATGAAATTATGTGGCTAAAGTTCTTTTACATAATTATGACATTTTCTAGCTTGTGTAAAACGACATCGATTGGCTAGCACATTACATGTTCTACTCACTTGGAGCGGTGGCGGTTGCTCATCCCTCCCGCTTTCATTTTTTAGAAGAAACATCTGACAAAACAGAGGCCACTAGACGAGCTGAGATTGTGTTATATTGACTCCAAAAGCGGGGTGACAAAAGCTATCCTTAATAATCAATATGTTTTCAACTTTTTCATTTGAAAATGGTCCATAAACTTTTGAAAGCGTTTTATAAGGACAAAGTGGCTCTATAACACAAGTAATTTTTTAAAGGCATTTTGATAACCTTAACCAAAAATGCTCTCTCTATAGGCATGTGACAACTTATGTGTCTAGGATTATGTACTTATGTTGAAACATAGACAAAACCCACCAAATTGAATTGTACTCGTGCATAAGCTGACATTTTGGTGTCTACTTGACATAGTCTACAATTGGAAAATTAGTTATTTATTTAATTGTTTGGATTTGGGCTTATCATGTTAGAGTTAGGATTTGTTTCTTTGTCTAACAATCTTTTGTTCACTTAATAAAATTATATTAATTTATAATTAGTTTGGTCATTTGTTAGTCATGCGCTCTAATATTCAATTATCATGCTCAATTCCATGAAATTAACGGATTTAAACTGTCCCGCTACTAAATCTATCAACTTTTGTAAACGACGTTGCTGACAAAAAAAACAATTATTGTTGTTACACTAGTACAAAAAACAGTTTGCGCGGCGCAGGTCCTTCGTCGTGCAAAATCAAAAAACATTACCTAAAAATTAGCCCAATGAAACCTTCGTCAAGCACCAACCGTTGCTCCAAGGCAATGAAAGCAGGTTTGTGCGACACATGTTACTTCTTCGTCGTGCAAACCCTTGTGTTTTTATTTTTTTTTGGCAAAAATATTTTTTATTTAATTTTTAATAAATATTGTAATTAAATTCTAAACAATATTTAATAAACCAAAAAAAAGTATTTAATTATAAAATATATGAAAATGTACATAAGATGTCCGAACAAAAAAAGAAAAAACTACAACAACTAGTCTTCTAGGTTTGATACATTAGGCTACTGGGTATTGGCTGGGTGAAGTGGCTGGGAGGTCGAAGGTGGAGCAAGATTAGGTGCTGGCATCGGGATTTGGAGGCCGGACATATGTAAGGCCCCGTACAATAATACTCATCTGCTCGCCCGGGGAATCTGTGATAAATTTTAAAGACTATCTGAATCAATATTTATAACAACTAAAACATTTTTCAGGAGGCCTAGTAAACACTCTAGTAAGCAGACATTGTAATCAATCAATGGTACCAAAACTTCATTAGACTAATTGATATGATCAAAGTACCGTACAAAAACAATTTACTTTGTACAAGTCATTCAACCAGACACATGACCATAGAGACTAACTAGTAAATAGGTAAGAAGGTAAGAGAAGCAACTGATGCTGTTAGGCCCATCATGTTAAGTCGAGATCTAAACACCTTGAGAAATGCATATTCAAATTCCAATAACCAGCAAAAGATAGCTTGCATGGTTCACCAGCAAAAGATAGCTTGCATAGTCAATTACCCCAGGGTCCTTGATAGTATTTAACTTCCTTCACAAGTAACACACCTTTTTTCCTTTACGGATTAGTTCCTTTGGTTTTTCGTTAAATCAAAGGGTAAGAAGTTTGAAATGAAATCATGATCACACAGGATAAACCATAAACTATCAACTCTATATAGAAGACGATGCTAAAGTGCATCAGCTCTATGCATATTTTTTTTAAATAAATAAATTGTGTAATTAATGGACAATTAAAATCACAAATAAGAGAAAGAGCAATATCCGGAGTTGTGTCAACAATCGGAATGCGTATGATTATTAATTAATTAAGACTCATTATCTTAAGCAAAAACAAACACCAACGCCTAGATTCAAGTCTTATTTAAACATCGAAAGTCATGATAATATAGGTTCATGAGAAGAATAAGTGAATGAAGGAGGTGTCAATATATATGAATTGTAAGAAAGAATGTGTTGAAATCTTGAAATCTATGTAAATTATGTGTTTTGTACGAAATGGAAGAAAAAGAGAAAATAGTTGAAAGAAAATGCATTAAAATTCTAGTTCATGACTGAAGATATATCTTCATGATGTGATCTTGCTAATAAGGGTCTTTAATAAGTCCTAGTTCATGCATAGTCCTAAGTCCTAATTTTCAATTCAATTCATTATCACGTTAATGTTAGGGACTTCAATTAAAATTTGAAAACTAATATCGTCTCATGCAATGAACATTAGTAACTAGGGACCGGACACTAATTTTTTCAAAGGAAAATCTTTTTTCATCTTAAGATGTTGTGTGTTCAAGCAGCTGCGCTGTTGACAAAAGAAAAGTTTATCTTATAGTTACCTGACAAAAGTAGATAGTCTTGTCAAACCTTATCCTCCACAGTCTACACGGAAGCTCAAATGTTTTCTAGTAACACTATCGAAAGGGGAGAATGGCACGTTTACTTACCTGAAATAAGTATTCAAATTATTCTGATTAATGATTATTTCTAGGTTTATTAACACATAAGAAGTAACAAAAGGATTCTTAAAGAGGATTTCCTTGAGCCTAAGTTATTATCCATGATTACAATAAGAAGAGATCAAATGTAGATTTCTTTCTTCTTCGCATGGTGACTTATCATCTGGACGGTTGCATTGCATCCTGTTTGTACCATACTTGACCAATCCCGAAACTACTGAGCACCGGTCAACGTTATACCATCAAGAACCCATAAGAGTTTCCCTCTAACCAGGAGGCCAATCACAATGCGACACGTGTCGACATCAGAAGCCAATCATAGCGCGACACGTGTCAACATCAAAAGCCAATCACAACACGACACGTGTTGTTTGTACCATACTTGACCAATCTCGAAACTACTGAGCACCGGTCAACGTTATACCGTCAATGACCCAGAAGAGTTTCCCTTAAACCAGGAGGCCAATCACAGCGCGACACGTGTCGACATTAGAAGCTAATCATAGTGCGACACATGTCAACATCAGAAGCCAATCACAACACGACACGTGTCAATGTCAGAATGAAACTAGAAACTCTCTTCTATAAATAAAGATCATTCTCTCACAATATTTCCTAATGACATTTGTACTAAATCATTCACTTGTACTCACTAAAGGAGAGTTTGAACCTATGTATTTGTGTAAACCCTTCACAATTAATGAGAACTCTTCTACTTCGTGGACGTAGCCAATCTGGGTGAACCACGTACATCTTGTGTTTGTTTCCCTGTCTCTATCCATTTACATACTTATCCACACTAGTGACTAGAGCAATTTAGCGAAGGTCACAAACTTAACACTTTCTGTTGTACCAAAGTCCTCACTGATTTTGTGCATCAATATTTGGCGCCATCTGTGGGAACGACACTTATTCTCACTCTCTTCAGCTTTGTTAAGCTGGTTTCCACCATTCGTACACTCTCTTTTGACCAAGCATTCCTCTCCAACATGGGAAGCGAAGGAAGTCACAGCACACAGAATGTCACCCCCCTTGCACCTAGTGCGAAACAACGAAAGAAGGAATGAAATAAAGAAGGTTACTCTTCAAGCTAAATTCAATGAGCTAGAAGCTCAGGACAACAAGATAACAATGAAGAATGAGGTCCTCCAGGAGCAGTATGAGAAGTTATTTAAGACGCTCCACGAAACTAGGCATACTCAAACACGCGAGCTCGTTGCCCTTGAGGACATCAACCATCATCTGGGTGCCCTTCAACACGGAGGGTCACCTTCCTTCGACATGGGTATCCCTGATAAAAAGCGAGCTAATCATCAAAACATTGATCAATATGAGACATATCTCAACCCAGCTGCTTTGATCCGAAGCAAGAGAAGTGGAGGAAAACACTTCATAGCAGAAGGGTTGGAAGGATCGAAAACCGTTTATCGTGACTGCCGAGACTTCCTAAAGCAACGTCGAGAGAATCCCCTCCACATATGCTCGAAGATCAATGACCCAAGGGTTTCTGAAAGACTCGGTCCACTCCCACGACCCAGGCCAGCTGCTAATTTAGGGATTGAACGACAGGTCCCAAAGGAACATGAAGGTACAGGGGACTCTGAGGTATTCTGACAGACTCGCCCTAGAAGTCAGTACGGCAAGTCCAAGAAAAAATCACACGTTTTTGCTCAAACTTTCCCCTTTGTCCTACAACTCCTTGAACACCTTAACCTGACTGGAACTAACCCAGGCCTGTCCCTCTCACAAGGAGGATCCTCGACACCCTCTTCAAGCAAAGACAAAACAAAAATTTGGTTTACAACTCTATATTGGAAAGGAGGACCCGATTGAACACCTTAACCTCTTTGAGTCCACCATGGCATACCGGATGCACACCAACGAAAAGTGATGGTTTTTCTTCCCCTCCACCCTCTTTGGCGGAGCTCTAAACTGGTATTGCCGTCTTCCACCTGAGACGATAGACTCATTTGAGGAATTGAGGAAACTGTTTGTTTCTCAACACATTTTTAGACCGATCACTTGCATTATGCATATGACTTGTACACTATTCGCCAGAAGTCGAATGAGTCACTACGAGAGTATGCTGATCGCTTCAGCCTTGAGTATTCTCCCTGCGTTGAGGCAGATGACAAGACTACCCTCAAGGCCTACGTGATTGTTTCTTCAAGTACATGATCAATGCCAACACTTGGAAGACTTATTATGAGGTGATGGCACATGCTTACAACCATGCCTCTGCCGAGGCAAAGACATATCAAGGGAAACCCTCCACAGCCACCCCTTATCAGCAAGTAGGTAGTGGAAGCCAGATCCAACCAAATGAGAAGACCTCGACCTTCCAAACGACAACAGTGCCTCCCCCTGCCTTACTTAATACTTTGCCAAGTCAATAGACATATCAATCTCAGGGCAAAAGGAAAGATTTCCATCTTCACCAGTCTCATTTTAGTAAAAGGAGTAAGGGACACTACCGCGATAACCAAGGGTATCACCACGATAATCCCCGACCCCAGGCAGTCAACATAGTGGGTCAAACACGTGTCAGGACAGCCCCTACCCTGAGGTATGAGGCATACACACCTTTGAACGCCACATGTGTGGCCATTTACCCCAGCATAACACACCTGATACCGAAGCCAAAACTGAGACACCCGGATTACAAGTCCACGAAGAACACAGGCACGTTTTGCTGCTACCACGAGTATAACGGCCATAACGGTGAGAAGTGTATCACCCTTCATGATCATATTGAAGCTTTGGCACGTGAAGGAAAAATTGATCAATTCCTCCTTCACTCTCCAAAGGGTAACCGTAACCAACGCCAGATGAATGTGATATATTCCATAAGTGGTGGCACACCCATATCTAAATCTTCCAACAGGGCCATGAAAAATAGTGAATGAGCTTTAAGGTCTGGTCACCAAGTGTTTCATGTGGAAGACATCAGGGGAGGCAAGCATCAAAAGCCTAACTGGGATCCAATATGTTTCTACCCTGAAGAAGAAAGAGGTATTATCTACCCTCACAACGATCCACTGATCGTGGAAGCTCACATAGCGAACTTTGAAGTACGACGAATCCTGGTAGACACGGGGGCTTCGGTCAATATCATGTTTGTCGAAGCTTTCAGGAAACTTAATGTAGTTGAACACTTGCTCGATCACTCGATTTCCCTTCTGATAAGCTTCTCCAGTGATATCGTGCAACCTTTGGGAAGCATACACTTACCTTTCACCATTGGTACAGGCCCTTACACAGCTACCATTACCATTAACTTCCTGGTGGTTGATTGCCCAACGGCATACAATGTCATCTTAGGATGCACGGGCATCAATGATTTCAAGGCTATGGTATTCACACATATGTTGTTGATGAAATTTCTAACCCCCTATGGCAATGGTTACATCAGAGGAGATCAACTTAGTGCACGATCATGTTACAACACTTCGGTTAAGCAACAACACCTGTCTGTGCCCAAGGAAACCCTTTCTATACATGATCAAGTCATAAAGACCAGCCCAGACGAAGCCAACTTGGATCTTCACGGTGGCAACAGTCAACCCGACGATCCTCGAGATGACTCTTTCACCCAGCAAGCACAACCCGCTGAAGAGTTGGAGAAGGTCTCTATCTCAAAAGATTATCCGGATCACATGGTGAAGATTGGCACCACCTTGTCACCATCATTTCGGTTGGCATTGATCTCTTTTTTTGCAAGAGAACACTGAGGTCTTCGCTTGGTTATACGAGGACATGCCAGGCATCTCTCCAGATATCATCTGTCATCGCTTAAGTATTGACCCCAAGACCAAGCCAGTGAGACAGAAGTGAAGATTTTATGATGTTGAACGATACGAGGCAATGAAGGCAGAAGTTGAAAAACTCAAAGGCATAGGCTTCGTCCATAAAGTCAATTATCCAACGTGGGTAGCAAATATTGTCCCTGTTAAGAAGAATACAACCAAATCCTCATGAACCCTCCGGACCAATAACACACAGCCTTCACTACTGACAGGGGACTATATTGCTATAAAGTCTTACCCTTCGGCCTAAAGAATGCAGGAGCGACTTATCAGAGACTGGTCAATTCAATGTTCGCAAAACAGATTGGGAAGAGCATGGAAGTTTACGTTGATGATATGCTAGTCAAGAGCAAACATGCTGACCAACACATCACCAACTTATCTGAAACTTTCACCATTCTGAAAAGGTATTGAATAAGGTTGAACCCCAACAAATGTGCCTTCGGAGTAGGCTCTGGCAAATTCTTAGGCTTCATGATAAGCCAACGAGGCATTGAGGCTAATCCCGAGAAGATCAAAGCAATCCTCGACATGAAGGAACTGGTAACTTCAAAAGACATCCAAAGCCTTACTGACAAGGTGGCAACCTTAACTAGGTTCATCTCTAAGGCCACAGACATATGTGCTCATTTCTTCAAAGCACTTAAGGGAAGTAAGAAGTACATGTCTACTACGCCAGTAAGGCCTTACAAGATGCGGAGACAAGATACTCCAACATTGAGAAATTGGCTATAGCATTGGTCATGTCTGCTCGAAAACTTCGCCCTTACTTCCAAGCACACTTCATCATCATGCTTACCAATCATCCTCTTCGACAGATACTCCAAAGTCCTAACATTTCCGGGCGAATGATCAAATGGGCGATAGCATTGGGTGAGTTTGACATCTCCTACCAACCAAAACCAGCTGAGAAGGGCCAAGCAGTGGCAGACTTCATCATCGACTTCACATATCCTGTTGACATTGTTTCTACGCCTAAAGAAGTGGTTTTATTACCCTTGGAAGCTCAGAAAATAGAACCAACAGCCCCAACATGGAGCCTATATGTTGATGGCTCGTCCAATCAACAAGGTTGTGGAGTATGACTAGTCCTTACGACCCTTGACAAAGTGGCAATGGAGTATGCTCTTCGTTTCAAATTCAAAGCGTCGAACAATGAGGCCGAATATGAAGCCCTTCTAGCAGGCTTACATTTGGTCAAACACCTTGGGGTTAAACAAATTGATATCTTCAGTGACTCCCAATTGGTGGTTAACCAGGTCACCAACAACTTTGACGCTAAGGATAGCTCAATGGCAGCATATCTGGCACAAACACAATTGTTGCTTAAGCACTTCCACTACCAGATCACCCAAATTCCTCGAGTGGCAAACAGTCATGCAAATGTTTTGGCTCGCCTCACCTCAGCGGTGGAAGACAAGATTGGGAGAAAAATTCAGGTCGAATTGTTGGCAGCACCAAGCACCATGGCTGCGGAAGTGTGTAACTTACAACAGGGGGATAGTTGGATTACCTCGATTTATAGATTCCTTACTCATGGCACCCTTCCAAATGACAAAGTCCAAGCTAAGCAAATTTGATACAAGGCTACCCGTTACTTAATCATTAATGACCAACTCTACAAGCGGGGTTTTAACCTACCATACCTAAGATGTTTTACGCCCGTAGAGGTAGAAACTGTCATTCAGGAAATACATGAAGGAGTCTGTGGAGATCATGCTGGATTTCTATCCCTAGCACACAAGGCTCTTCGCCAAGGATATTACTGGCCAACACTCCACTAAGATGCCATCAGAATATCCAGCTCATGTGATAAGTGTCAACGCTACGCAACTATTCATCACTCCCCTCCCGAGCTGCTCACTCTTATGATCAGCCCTTGGCCCTTCGCCCAATAGGGACTTGATTTGATCGGCCCAATGCCTGCAGGGAAGGGCAAAGTTCGCTATGCAATTATTGTAGTTGACTACTTCACAAAGTGGGCCAAAGTAGAACCCTTGGCAACCATTACTGAGGCAAAAATAGAAGACATCGTATGGAAGAACATCTTTTGCAGATTCGACATTCCCAATGCGATAGTCACTGATAACGGGCGACAGTTCGACAATAATAAGTTCAAGATGTTCTGCTCTAAGTTCAACATCAACTTATGTTTTGCCTCCCCAGCTCATCCTCAGTCTAATGGACAAGTTGAAGTTATCAACAAAATAATCAAGCGAACTTTGAAAACCAGTTTGGACAAGGCTAAAGGTTGTTGGCCAGAATTTATACCCCAAGTTCTTTGGTCATATGGCACTTCCTATCGGACATCAACAGGAGAAACCCCATTCTCACTTGCCTTTGGTACAGTGGCAGTTGTCCCAGTTGAGCTTGAGCAAGCAACGTTCCGAGTCCAGAACTACGTGCAAAGCGAAAATGACAAACAACTTACCCTCAACTTAGATCTAGTCTAACAACACAGAAACCAGGCTCACTTGAGGAATGTCGCCTACAAGCAGTGCATCTCCAACTACTATGACTCAAGGGTCAAACCTCGTTCTTTCAAAGTAGGGGACTGGGTATTGAAGAAAAGATTACTTTGCGACAGAGTCTCGAGTGAAGGAACACTTAGTCCAAACTAGGATGGGTCGTTTGAAGTTGTTGGCATCAGTCGCCCTGGCTCCTACAAGTTTAGAAGCTCCGATGGCAAGACCCTTGGCCATCCATGGAACGCTGATCACTTGAAGTACTATTACAAGTAAACTCACATTGTATAAGTGTTAAGCTTCAGCCGTTCGGCATCCTATGTAACGAAGACTATTTGGCATGAATTCAATAAAGAAGTGATTTAGACAACTCGGTCCTAATCCTCTTACATTCCTAGCAATGAAACACTCGGGTTCAAAGCTTCAACATGAATGCTTCCAACATGAAACAAAGTCTAAGTATATGTCAACAAGACTATACAAATAAACGAACAGCTTTACAGTATATTCGTTCAATCATACATTCCAACACATTCATACATAAGCCAACTGTGTTTTGAAAGGGTTCAACATACTTTGTGTCATTCGACACTTGCTACAATGTGCCTAGACACCTTGCCCTTATTCTCACCAATCAGGTGATGAAATGTGAAGAAGGAACTCATATTCATGCCACCAACCATGTGATGAAATGTACAACCCGTACTGTCCTTCATGCCACCAACCAGGTGATGAAATGTACAACTCGTACTCTAATATCATTTGGTAACTTGCCACTCATGCCACCATCCAAGTGAAGAATGAACTTATCTTCATGCCACCAACCAGGTGATGAAATATACAACCTGTACACTCATTCATGCCACCAACTAGGTGATGAAATGTACAACCCATACTCTAATATCATTTGGCAACTTGCCACTCATGCCACCAACTAGGTGAGAAGGAACTCATCTTCATGCCACCAACCAGGTGATAAAATGTACAACCCGTACTCTAATATCATTTGGCAACTTCCTATTCATGCCACCAACCAGATGATGAAATGTACAACCCGTACTCTCCTTCATGCCACCAACCAGGTGATGAAATGTACAACCCGTACTCTAATATCATTTGGCAACTTGCCACTCATGCCACCAACCAGGTGATGAAATGTACAACTCGTACTCTCCTTCATACCACCAACTAGGTGATGAAATGTACAACCCGTACTCTAATATCATTTGGCAACTTGCTATTCATGCCACCAACCAAGGGAAGAAGGAACTCATCCTCGTGCCACCAACCAGGTGATGAAATGTGATGAAAGGTGATGAAAGGTGATGAAAGAACTTACATTCATACCACCAACCAAGTGATGAAAGCAACTCACCATTCATTCCACCTACCAGAAGATGAGTGGTATAACTTGTACATATGAACTCGTAGCATTCACAAATAATAAAAAACCCTTAAGCTTGACAACTCAACTAGGGGAGCACTTATGCCCAACAAGAGTTATAATCACCAACAAAGTCTTATTGCAAGCCAATAACAACTTCAGTGCATGCATACGAAGATTAAGCTATTCAGCCATTTTGCATCTGCTTCAAACATTTCCCCTCTGTAACAATGCAAACAGTACAACTCGTAGAAAGCTTCATACACTCTTGATCAAGACAGTGTGAAGCAAAACCAATTTATAGTGCAAACAAGAGCTTCATCAAATGAGTTCAACCACAATTCTCAAAAGCTTCACACACTCTTGATCAAGACAGTGTGAAGTAAAATCAATTTATGATGCCAACAAGAGCTTCATCAATGGAAGGCAACCACAATTCTCAAAAGCTTCACACACTCTTGATCAAGACAGTGTGAAGCAAAACCAATTTATGGTGCCAACAAAAGCTTCGTCAAAGGAGTTCAACCACAATTCTTAAAAGCTTCACACACTCTTGATCAAGATAGTGTGAAGCAAAATCAAATCATGGTACCCAACAAAAGCTTCAACTCTAAAGCTTCAACTCCAAAGCTTCACCTACAAAAGCTTCAACACAAAAGCTTCACCCACAAAAGCTTCACCAACAAAAGCTTCATCAATGGAGGACAACTACAAATTCTCAAAGGCTTCACACTATCTTGATCAAGATAGTGTGAAGCGAAATCAATTCAAGGTACCCAACAAAAGCTTCAACTGCAAAGCTTCACCTACAAAGCTTTAACTGCAAAGCTTCACCTACAAAAGCTTCAACACAAAAGCTTCACCCACAAAAGCTTGACCTACAAAAGCTTGACCTACAAAAGCTTGACCTAAAAAAGCTTTACCCACAAAAGCTTAACCCACAAAAGCTTAATCCACAAAAGCTTCATCCACAAAAGTTTGACCCACAAAAGCTTCACCTACAAAAGCTTCACCCACAAAAGCTTCACCAATAAAAGTTTCAACACAAAAGCTTCACCTACAAAAGCTTCACATTATCTTGATCAAAATAGTGTGAAGCAAAATCAATTCATGGTGCCCAACAAAGCTTCAACCTCAAAGCTTCACCTACAAAGCTTCAACACCAAAGCTTCACCTATATATTTTCAGAAATTTGAAAATTCAAAAATTCGAAAATTTGAAAAAAAAAATCAAATATTCGAAAATTAAAAAAAAAATTCAAAATTCAAAAAAAAAAATTGCCTAGGCCTCTTCTTCTTTGGGCCTAACAACTTTCATAACAAATATAAATGAAGGACGAGTTTTGGGCTACCACTTAGAAAAGAAATGTCTCATTCGTCAACTCCCTCGACTGGAGACTTAGGGGACACCTACCATATGCTACTGCACCTTGATACTCAGAAGTCTCATGACCACTCAGTGACTTGGATTTTTCAAGTCTCCAACCGAGAAGTTTTCCTCACTCGGCAAATTAAGGGAGCACTACCTCAACATACATGCTTCACTTTCAAAGGTTCAACATACAAGCTTCAACAAAAGGAAAAATCCAAAGAGCTTAGTGAAGAAGGCCTTGGTGTATTTAAAACAATACGTTAAATTGAAGCAAAGCTTGTTTATTAATATCTCCGATAAGTTACAAATATGTACATATACATGAATGAAAATAAACAAACAAGAGGGAGCCTTCACAAAGGTTGCTCAGGAAAAGTCTCAACAGTCGGTAGAGCCCCAAAAAGAGGAGGCACCAAAGGGTGATTATTCGGAGCCTTAGTACTAGGCAGAACCGCAGAATGAGGAGGCACCGAAGGTTGATCATTTGAAGCTTCATTATGCGGTACAGCCCTAGAAGACGAAGGCAATAAATGCCTTTGGAAAAAACCTACAAACATCCGATGATTAAGTAAAATCTAACCATCAGATTCCTGCAGCTGGTTGAGCTTTATCTTCATGTTTGTAGCATAGTTATGTGCGAGCATGTGCAACTGTTTATTCTCATGCTTGAGCCCTCTAATCTCATGTTTAAGACTTATAACTTCAGCTGCCAATGATTCAACTTGGCGGGTTCGAGCAAATAGGCGTTGGGCCATATTCGACACAGAACCTGCACACTGAACAATGAGAGCCAGAGAATTCTTAATAGCCAACTCAGCAGACCGTTTGGAAAGTAGTCTGTTATCTTTGGGAATAAGAAGGTTCCTAGCCACCATCGCAGCTGTCATATCATTCTTCATCACAAAGTCCCCAACGATAAGAGGACCAGTATGGGATAAGAAGGATGGGCACCATATGTTGTCTTGAGAAGACATAGTTGCCTCTTCACCAAAGTTCAAGTCAAAACGACAGTCGGATGGGCCAGACATTCTCATAAATGATGAAGGAGAAATGAGTTGCAATAAATCTCTGAAATAAGGGGAAAATTCCTACAAGCAATAACTCTCTGAATGTACTTCTTGCACACAATTGGTGCCTTTATAAAAGCAAGGGCAACAAGATCGTTGGTTCAAGAATCGAAGAGGCACCACTCTCCGGATTTCGAAGAGGCACCACTTTCCACACCTAACATCAGTTCCTCGGGTACCACAGATAACTTTGCCAAAGATCTCTGACAAAGTTTAGACACATAAATTTTGAAGGTCCAGCTACTCTACTATTAACCACAAGGGTAAAGGAACAGCACCACTGCTTGATAACTAGAAAGTCCCAATGTGTGTCAACCTCCGTGCTCCGTAGCAAGGCAGACTGGCAAAAATGCCCAACCTTTACTCACATTCGAGAAAACACTCCCAACAAGATTGCTTGCTCAAAAAAAAAAAAAAAAGGCACCGCTCTCCGAATCTCAAGAGCCGGACTCCCAACGGGATTACTTTCTCAAAAATCGAAGAGACATTGCTCTCCAAATCTCGAGAGCCAGACTCCCAACAAGATTATTTTCTCAAAAATCGAAGAGACACTGCTCTTCGAATCTCGAGAGTCAGACTTCAAACAGGATTGCTTTCTCAAAAATTGAAGAGGCGCTGCTCTCTTCATCTTGAGAGCCAGACTCCCAACAGGATTACGTGCTCAAAAATTGAAGAGGCACCGCCCTTCGAATCTCGAGAGCCAGACGCCCAACATGATTACTTTCTAAAAAATGACGCCCAACAGGATTACTTTCTCAAAAATCGAAGAGATACTGCTATCCGAATCTCAAGAGTCAGACTCCCAACAGGATTGCTTTCTCAAAAATCGAAGAGGCACCGTTCTCTGAATCTCGAGAGCCAGATCCCCGACAGGATTGCTTGTTCGAAAACCGAAGAGGCACCGCTCTCCGAACTTCGAAAGCCAGATTTTCTTAAATAAAGATTGTCTGTAATCTTCACACGCAACATCAGCTTTCCGGATATCACAGACCATTTTTTCAAAGTGCTCTGACAAAGTTAAAATACGTTAAGCTTGCAGTTCCCACTACATTGCTATGACCAAGAAGGGTAAAGGAATAGCACTACTACTTGTTGTTAGGGAGACTCCTATATATGTTGACCTCCATCCTCCATAGCCAGGTAGACCTACAAATAAAAAAAATGCTCAACTTTTCTTCACATCCGAAAGGGCACTCTCAACAGAGTCCCTCAAAATACTCAGCTTCTTTTCCTCTCGATAATACCTCTGCAAACAAGCCACACCAGAGCAAGAGTATCTCATATCATTAGGGTGAAAAGCAAGAGTATCATATATCATGCTTTTTCCCTGTCTTTTCCTTTGGCCTTGTTTTTACCTGCAAGACAAGGAGAAAGAGAGCAATCAGTCAGCACTTAGAATCAAGCTCCAGTCAGGAACTGACTGCCTGGAACCCCTTGCCTGATTACTTACCTGGCATTGCTCTCGAGTACTCATCTTCAACATTTTATGCTTCCAGAAAAGATACCACATCTGCATGAGGAACAGATAAGGCAAGTGAGAATGATATAAGGAAGCATGTAAGACAGTGTGAAGCAAAATCAATTTATGGTGCCAACAAAAGCTTCATCCATGGAGGGCAACTACAATTCTTAGACCTTCAAAGCAAATTCAAGATTGTTCGAAGCAAATTCAATTTATATGGTTCATCCAAACCTTCGACTACTACAGGTGTGGCTTGCATCACAATCTCTTGCTCAACATTGTGGAAGCAAATTTTGTATATGCTGTCTCTCCCACATTTTCAAATTTCTAGTTTCCCAAAGAAAAAAAAAAAAGGAAATTCAACAAAGCTTCATCAATGGAGGACAACTACAAATTCCCAAAAGCTTCACACTATCTTGATCAAGATAGTGTGAAGCAAAATCAATTCATGGTACCCAACAAAAGCTTCAACTCCAAAGCTTCACCTACAAAGCTTCAACACAAAAGCTTCACCAACAAAAGCTTCATCAATGGAGGACAACTACAAATTCTCAAAAGCTTCACACTATCTTGACCAAGATAGTGTGAAGCAAAATTAATTCATGGTACCTAACAAAAGCTTCAACTCCAAAGCTTCACCTACAAAGCTTCAACTCCAAAGCTTTACCTACAAAAGCTTCACCCACAAAAGCTTGAACACAAAAATTTCACCCACAAAAGCTTCAACATAAAAGCTTGACCTACAAAAGCTTGACCCATAAAATCTTGACCTACAAAAGTTTTACCTACAAAGCTTCACCACAAAAGCTTCACCTACAAAAACTTCACCTACAAAAGCTTCACACTATCTTGATCAAGATAGTGTGAAGTAAAATCAATTCATGGTGCCCAACAAAGCTTCACCTACAAAGCTTCAACACCAAAGCTTCACCTACAAAGCTTTAAAATATATATATATATATATATATATATTTTTTTTTTCTTCAGAAATTCGAAAGTTCAAAAATTCAAAAATTTAAAAAAAAAAATCGAAAAAAAAATTTCAAAAAAAATAAAAATAAAAATAAATTGCCTAGGCCTCATCTTCTTTGGGCCTAACAACTTTTATAACAAATATATATGAAGGAGTTTTAAGCTACCACTTAGAAAGGAAATGCCTCATTCGTCAACTCCTTCGACCGGAGATTTGGGGGACTCCTACCATATGATACTGCACCTTGATACTCAAAAGTCTCACGACCACTTAGTCACTTGGATTTTTCAAGTCTCCAAACGAGAAATTTTCCTCACTCGGGAAATTAAGGGAGGACTACCTCAACCTACATGCTTCACTCACAAAGCTTCAACATACAAGCTTCAACAAAAGGAAAAATTCAAAGAACTTAGTGAAGAAGGCCTTGGTGTATTTAACACAATACGTTGAAATGAAGCAAAGCTTGTTTATTGATATCTCCGATAAGTTACAAATATGTACATATACATGAATCAAAATAAATAAACAAGATGGAGCCTTCACAAAGGTTACTCAGGAGAAGTCTCAACAGTCGGCAGAGCCCCAGAAAGAGGAGGCACCAGAGGGTGATTATTCAGAGCCTCGGTACTAGGCAGAACCCCAGAATGAGGAGGCACCGAAGGCTAATTATTTGGAGCTCCATTACGCGGTACAGCCCCAGAAGACGAAGGCAATAAATGCTTTTGGAACAAACCCACAAACCTCTGATGATCAAGTAAAATCTGACCATCAGATTCCTGCAGCTAGTCGAGCTTCCTCTTCATGTTTGTAGCATAGTCATGTGTGAGCCTGTGCAACTGTTTATTCTCATGTTTGAGCCCTCTGATCTCCTGTTTGAGACTTATCACTTCAGCCGCTAATGATTCAACTTGGCGGGTTCGAGCAAATAGACGTTGGGCCATATTAGACACAGAACCTGCACACTGAACACTAAGAGCCAGAGAATCCTTAACAGCTAACTCATCAGATCGTTTGGAAAGTAGTCTGTTACCTTTGGGAATAAGAAGGTTCCTAGCCACCATCGCAGCTGTCATATTATTCTTCATCACAAAGTCCCCAACGGTAAGAGGACCAGTAGGGGATAAAAAGGATGGGCACCATATGTTGTCTTAAGAAGGCATAGTTGCCTCTTCACCAAAGTTCAAGTCAAAACGACAGTCAGATGGGCCAGACATTCTCATAAATGATGAAGGAGAAATGAGTTGCAATAAATCTCTGAAATAAGGGGAAAATTCCTACAAGCAACAACTCTCTGAATGTACTTGCACACAATTGGTGCCTTTATAAAAGCAAGGGCAACAGGATCGTTGGTTCAAGAATCGAAGAGGCACCACTCTCCGGATTTCGAAGAGGCACCACTTTCCACACCTAACATCAGTTCATCGGGTACCACAGATAACTTTGCCAAAGATCTCTGACAAAGTTTAGACACATAAATTTTGAAGGTCCAGCTACCTTACTATTACCCACAAGGGTAAAGGAATAGTACCACTGCTTGATAACTAGAAAGTCTCAATGTATGTCAAGCTCCATGCTCCGTGGCAAGGTAGAATGGCAAAAATGCCCAACCTTTACTCATATTCGAGAAAACATTCCCAACAAGATTGCTTGCTTAAAAATCAAAGAGGCACCACTCTCTAAATCTCGAGAGCCAGACTCCCAACATGATTACTTTCTTAATAAGTCGAAGAGACATTGCTCTCCTAATCTCAAGAATCAGACTCCCAATAGGATTGCTTTCTCAAAAATCGAAGAGACACCGCTCTCCAAATCTCGAGAGCTAGACTCCCAACAGGATTACGTGCTAAAAAATCGAAGAGGCACCGTTATCCGAATCTTGAGAGCTAGACTTCTAATAGGATTACTTTCTCAAAAATCGAAGAGACACTGCTCTCCGAATCTCAAGAGTCAGACCCCCAATAAGATTGCTTTCTCAAAAATCGAAGAGGCACCGTTCTCTGAATCTCGAGAGCCAGATCCCCGACAGGATTGCTTGTTCAAAAATCGAAGAGGCACCGCTCTCCGAACTTCGAGAGCCTGATTTCCTTGGATAAAGCTTGTCTGCAATCTTCACACGCAACATCAGCTTTCCAGATACCATAGACCATTTTTTCAAAGTGCTCTGACAAAGTTAAAACACGTGACGCTTGCAGCTCCCACTACATTGTTATGACCAAAAGGGTAAATGAATAGCACTGCTACTTGTTGTCAGGGAGACTCCTATATATGTCGACCTCCATCCTCTACAGCCAGGCAGACCTGCAAATAAAAAAAAATGCTAAACTTTTCTTCACATCTGAGAGGTCACTCTTAGCAGAGTCTCTCGAAATACTCAGCTTTTTTTCCTTCCGATAATTCCTCTGCAAATAAGCCACACCAGAGCAAGAGTATCTTATATCATCAGGGTTAAAAGCAAGAGTATCCCATATCATGCTTTTTCCCTATCTTTTCCTTTGGCCTTGTTCTTACCTGCAAAACAAGGAGAAAGAGAGCAATCAGTCAGCACTTGGAATCAAGCTTCCAGTCAGGAACTGATTGCCTGGAACCCCTTGCCTGACTACTTACCTGACATTGCTCTCGAGTACTCATCTTCAACATCTTATGCTTCCAGAGAAGATACCACATCTGCCTGAGGAACAGATAGGGCAAGTAAGAAGGATACAAGAAAGCATGTGGAGACAAGCATAACAGAACACGTGCTGATACATCCACTACTTTGTCAACAGCAAAAGTATCCCATATCATCAAGGTCGAACGTACTCTAGATTTGATGGACTTGTTTTGACCCTCAAATGCTTGAGTCGGCCTTATACTCTGGAGGAAATCAAAAAACCCTCCAGTCCAGTTCAAGAATACGCCTGTGGAAAGTTACTTCTTGATAAGAAAAAGTATCTCATATCATCTCTTCTCCATTTGCTTATCCTTATCCTTGTTATTGTTTACAACATAAGGAGAAGAAGAACAATCAACCGGAAGCCGAAGTCGAACTTCTGATCCAGGTTGCTTGCTTGGAAGTCTGATTGCTTACCTTGTCTGTTACCTCCTTCGGCAAATCTCTTAGCTCGACGACTTGGGGGACTCCAACTATAGGGTTTTGTATTGCACTTGATCAAGCCTAAAACTACAAGTAAGCTTCAAGTGAAATTGATACATGACCTTGTGCATCTTCATCGATTAAAGATACCACCCCTGGATGGAGTAAAAGTACTTCCAGATAAGATGTCACATCTACGTATGAGACAGATAAGACAAGTGAAAATGATACCACACTTCGGTACTTAGAAGTTTCGTGATTACTCAATGGCTTGGATCTTGCAAGTCCCCAACCGAGGGGAGCACTGTTTGTATCGTAATTTGTAAAAATAATGGTTATAATTATGGGAGAAAGTGGAAAACTGAGGAATCTAAAGATATATGCTACGGAGGTGGTGATAAAGTTTGACTTCTCCGAGTTTTATTTCATCAGGGGTTTCAAATTTTGAATTATATGTTTTGCAAAGAATAAAAAAAAATTAAAAAAAAACCTTGTTTGCATCAAATTATCTGCAAATAAAGTCATCTAAACAACTTAAATTCTGAACGATTTCTATTTTGGTTTCAGGACAGGGTCCTAGCTACAAACAAAAGCAACTGTTTGGATTGAAACAGAAGGATGCTTGTGGACTATACTATGATAGTATAGTCCACACCTAATAACCATTAATTTCATGGAAAGTTGTTCTATGCAATGCAACTAGTTAGTTGTGATCATATGATAGTAGTAGAAAAATCCATCACCTAATAACCACTAATTTCCCAGAGCTAGTAATTATACAAGCTTTAACACAATACTAATAAGCTGCAAGAATGAAAGAAAGCAGTACATGTGATGAAGCAGCTAAACTAAAATAATTCCAACAAAATCACACAAAAATTCGATTTAACACCAAAACCCCCAATTTAACCCTAAAATTCGATTTAACACTAAAACCTCCAATTTCTATTTTAATTTTCCTACAATACCAAAATCTTCAAATTAAGGCATTAGAAAGAAGAAAAATAAAGAATTAAGCAAAGATAAATACCTGGCTAGGTGCAGTCGAAAGGAAGGAAGGATGAGGAAGATGCTGGCTGCGTGGGTGCATGGGTGCAGTCGGGAGGAAGGAAGGATAAGGAGGAGGCTGGCTGGGTGGGTACAGTGGGGAGGAAGGAAGAGAGAGATCGAGTGAGAGAGAGGGAAGAGAGACCGGCTCTGGGAAACTTGTGTTCAAAATTGAAAAAATTAAAAAAAAAAAAAAAGCACCTATTAACTAAAATTGTACCACCAAAATTTTAACCAATTGTGCGACGTAGGTATACACCATGACGTCGTGTAAAGTGTTTTTGCGCAACGATTTCATTGTGGCGTCGCGCAAAGTGTATTTAAAAAAATATTATAATATTTACTAAAAATGTGACTTTATTCCCTTCAAATTCAATTACATAAAACCCACAATAATATATTTTTCTAACAAAAACCCGATCCAAACTACAAGAATAAATTTAAAGCTATTTAATAAATATACATATCATTCAATTTCTTAAGTGTTATACGTACAAAATAAATGAATTTAAAGTTACTTAATAAATATATATACAATTGAACTTGATGGGATACGCATTCTATGAAACTAGTTTCAACGATCCAACCGTTAAACTTGTTCGTATATCTGTCAAGATCACATACACCAAAAATCACAAAAAACAAACATTCAGAGATCAAGTAACAAGACAAAACTTTTTTATGGTTATAAATGAAAAATCACTCTTTAATGGTAGTTTTAACTCCGATTTTGATTATTTTTTATAGCTACACTCCTTGACCCTATATGAATACAATGAATGAATTTGACCTTCAATTTAAAATATTTACACTATCTTTATGTTATACTTAATGAAACTATAAATAAACTCTAAGTGTTGGTGAAACTATCGTTTTGATGGGATACGCATTCTACGAAGCTAGTTTCAACAATCCAACCGTCAAACTTGTTTGAATATCCGTCGAGATCGCATACGCCAAAACTCGTAAAAAACAAACATTCAGAGATCAAGTAACGGGACAAACCTTTTTTACAGTTATAAACGAAAAATCACAATTGAACGGTAGTATTAATCGCGATTTTGATGATTTTTTTACAGCTACACTCCTTGATCCTATATGAATACAATGAACTAATTCGATCGTCAATTTAAAATATTTACACAAGTGGACACCACAAAATCTTATGTTATACAACAAAGTCATTGACTTTGCGCGACGAAGGTGTGCATTCATCACGCAAAATAGCTTTGCGCGACAAAGGTGTACTTGTGTCGCGCAAATAACCTTTGTGTGACGCATTGGTTGGTGCATCGCGCAAATAGACTTCGCGTAACACATTGGTGGTGTGTTGCGCAAAGTGTGTTTGCGCTACGACCCAATTGTTAAGTCGCGCAAGTTATATTTAAAATACACACACACACACACACACACACACACACACACACACACATATATATATATATATATAATTTACTAAAAATGTGACTTTACTCCTTTCAAATTCATTTTTTTTTACATAAAACACAATAATATATTTTTCTAACAAAAACCCGATCTGAAAAAATTTAAAGCTACTTAATAAATATATATACCATTCAATTTCTTAAGTGTTATAACAGAATAAATAAATTTAAAGCTACTTAGTAAATATATATATATATATATATATATATATCATTGAACTTGACGGTTATAAATGAAAAATCACGATTTGATGGTTATTTTAACTCCAATTTTGATGATTTTTTACAGCTACACTCCTTGATCCTAAATGAATACAATGAACTAATTCGATCGTTAATTTAAAATATTTACACAAGTGGATACCACAAAATCTTATGTTATACCACAAAGTCATTGACTTTGCGTGACGAAGGTGTGCATTCATCGCGCAAAATAGCTTTACGGGACGTAGGTGCACCTTCGTCGCGCAAGGGATGTTAGTGTGACATAGCCTGTGTGTCGCACAAGATTTTGGCACCAAACCAAGACTTTTATTGCTTTTTCCCAACATTGTGCGACGAAGACCTTCATCGTGCAAAGTTCCGTTGCGCAAAGTGTCTCTGCGTGACGTTTTGTTGTTACCATTGCGCAAACATACTTTGCGCGACACAATTTGTTCCGTTGCGCAAGTATATTTTTGTACTAGTCTTCTCATTAATTTAACACATTTTCTAAAAGTTGAGGACATAACTACACTTGAAACCAAAAGCAATTGAGGACCAACGTTGAATAGCCAGTAACTTCAGAAGGCCAATTTATAATGAACTATTTTGTCGTTTATGCGGATGTAAATCAGACAAGATTAATTCCAAACTCTTTCTCTCTCTCTCTGCCCCATATGGTTCACATGGTCCTATATATATGGTCCAAACCGCATCTCTATAATTTTATGAAATCAAAATTTTGATGTTATATGAATATGTATTGATAACAGAAAAAAACAAAGATGAATATATACTTGAGAACAAATTAAACCATTGTAAAAGGAGACAAAAGCAGGCAGCTGGTATAATGTGAAAATTAAAATATCACATGTGTAATACTAGGAAGATTAAATTTGTAAACAAAATTTGCAAACTAAATAATTTGTCACCAATATGAATGAGCACGTATATTAATGCTTAAGTAATAATCTAATTATCAACTTCCATGTCGTTTAATTTACAAAATTTTCTACAAATTTAGTTTCCTTAACATTACCCTAAACAAAGTTGTAGGGTAGTGTCTACTTGATAATCACATTTTCCATCCAAACAAAAAACAAATCCAAACCCAATTTCCCTTTGGCTAACCAGAAAAATCCCACCACGCACTACCCAAACAGAAACACACACACACACACTCACATCAATCGTGTAAATTATATGTTAAATTTGCTAAGTGTTATTTCTCCTTACTTTCTATTGATTAACGCGAACTTATAACTAAGACAGACATTAAAGTGATAGAGTTTTATAATTGAGGCTAAACTTCAAACACTTACCCTAGTGGCTAAGGCAAAACCCCTATCTGTTGAATTGGTGGCCAAATTGTAGTGGGCCACTTCTTAACCCAATAGCCCATTAAGTGGGCCTTTTATTTAACCCACATGGAAGCCATGTGATGTGGCTAGTAGGGTTTTTAATTGGCAGCAGCAACTGCCCATTTTGTATGAGTTGCAGCAGAAAACAGAGAGTTGTACAGAGTAGAAAAAGAGCCACTGCCGCAGCCCCATTTTAGAGAATGAGGAGTTGTTGCTCCTTCCATTGGTTAGCTATCACTCCATCAAAGTTGTATTTGTTGTATTAGCTTTGAGCTTTGTATAGAGAGGAAATTATTCACAATATTTCATTCTCTATTTGTTTCTTTGGTGAGTGAGAGTTATTGGGTGTATTGGGGTTTTGGGTTGTGAGATTGCCAACACTTTGTAAACTCCCATTTGGTTGATAATGGATTATTTGGTGAGCTCTTACTGCTCCGAGGACGTATTCCAGTTACACTGACTGTTGAGGAACCTAGTTAAAATCTTGGTGTCTTTTATATTTTGTTTTTGCATTTCATTTGATATATTGCATGTGGGTTAGATTGAGTTGGTTCCAATTGGTTTGGTGCTATCCTAGTACAACAATTGGTATCAGAGAACTGGTTGCTCTTGGGTACTGTTTAGTTGCTAAAGATGTCAGACGGGCAAGATGAGAATCCTTTTGGAAGCAGGTCTGGATTTCCAAGAACTACGGTGCAAAATGCAAAGTTTGAAGTGGAAAAATTTGATGGCACAAACAACTTCCGGATGTGGCAATGTGAGGTCAAGGATGTGTTGGCTCAACAAGATCTACTTGCCGCTTTGGGAAATAAGCCGGAAGCTATGTCGAAGTCGGAATGGGAGAAATTAAATTTGTGGGCTTGCTCTACAATTCGGTTGTGCCTTGCAAAAACTCAGAAGTATTTTGTAATGCGGATACATTGGCAAATGTGTTGGGGGGGGAATTAGAAGACAAGTACATGACAAAGAGTGCGAAGAACCGGCTACACTTGAAGAAAAAGCTCTACCCCTTCCAATACAAAGAAGGTACAATAATGATTAGACACCTTGATGCTTTTAATAAGTTGATTGCCGATTTGATGAACTTAGATAAGGATATTAAGGATGAAGATAAGGCCTTAATATTGTTGAATTCTTTGCCGGACTCTTATGAGCATTTTGTTACCACTATTATGCATGGTAAAGAAACTGTGAAATTTGAAGATGTGTCAAATGCCTTGATGAATTATGAAATAAGACATAGAGATAAGAATCATGATAGTACCCCTCAAGCTTTATTTGTTAAAGGTAGATCATCAGAGAGGAGATCTTCCTCTAGTAAGAAAAAATCACTTTCTCGACCTAGAGGAATTTCTAAAGGTAGAAAAAGTTTGGAAAATGGATGAATGTGCTTTTTGTCATAATAACAGCCATTGGAAGAAGGATTGTCCTAGGTTGAAAACTAAAGGCAAAGTGAGTTCTGAAGCTAATGTTGCTGAACTTGAAAATGATTTTCTGATTTTGCTTCAACCGTTTCCTCATCATTTGATTGTGCTACTAAGTGGGTATTGGATACGGGTTGTACTCATCATATTACTCCTCACAAGGGTTGGTTTTCAAGCTTGAAAGAGTTTGATGGTGGTGTTGTTTTCATGGGAGATGACAATCCTTATACAACAAAAGGGATCGGTACAGTTTATTTGAAGTTGCATGATGGCATGGTTAAAGAGTTGATTGGGGTTCGGTATGTACCGAATTTGAAGAAAAATCTTATTTCTTTGGGCACTTTAGAATCCAAGGGCTTCAAGTTTCATTCAGATGGGCAGACATTGAAAGTTACTTATGGTGCACTTGTTGTGATGAAAGCTCCTCGATGCGGTCATTTGTATCTATTGCAAGGAAGCACCATGACAGGTGAAGCGTCTGTAATCTCAGAAAATATAGGCACATCTGATTCAGATACTACTAGACTGTGGCATATGAGATTAGGCCATGCCGGTGAAAGAGCTCTACAAGGGCTTGTGAAACAAGGTCTTCTAAAAGGTGCCACGACTTGTAAGCTTGATTTCTACTAGCATTATGTCTTGGGGAAGCAAACTATAGTGAAGTTTGGTACTGCAGTACATCAGATGAAGGGCATTCTTGATTATATGCAATCAGATGTTTGGGGTCCTACAAATACTCCCTCTTTGAGTGGTAGATATTGGTTTGTGACCTTTGTTGATGATTATTCAATAAGGTCTTAGGTCTCCACTATGAAGCACACACTACTACAAAAGGGCCTTATAATGTCAGTTGTTGCGTCGGTTTAATATAATATAGTGGCGCATAAGAGAGTTGCAACACCCACTGAATATGACGTCGGATTTACAAAGCCTGTGTCGCTTTTAAACCGACGTAAACCTTTAATGTCGCTTATAACCAACACACATTTTAATAATTTTAAATACTGGCGTCGCTTTAAATAAAACAGTGTCGCTTTTAAGCAACATAAAGTATGGGTGTCGTATAGAAGCGACACTAATTGTTGTTTTTCTAGTATGGGTGTCGCATATAAGCGACACTAATTGTTGTTTTTATATATTATAAATCCTGCGTCGGTTTTGAGCGATATATATTTAATTTTTTTAATATTTTGAAACCCGGTGTCGGTTCTAAGCGACAGATTGATGGTCTTTATATACCCTCCCCGTGTTTTCTTCTTATTCTCTTGCATGTATCTCGTTCACTCTTCCGATTTACAAAGCCTTCTGGTGTTCTCTTCTTTCACCATTCTTATTTCTTCTTCTCTTTCACCTTCCCGTGTTCTTGCAAGTTCATTCTTCACAACGGTAAGTTTTTCTTGCTTGTAATATTTTTATTTTCTCCTCTTATGTTTAATTTTTAGATACAATTTATTTTTGTAGGAAATTGATTTGAGCTGGTTGAGTACATAAAGAATTGATCAACGACGGAATTCTTCTATAATTCAGGTTTCTATCACTAAATTCTTTAATTTTTAAATTGTATAATACACAAGTTTATTTATTTAAAAATTGTAATTTAAGTAGTTAGATAAATTTCTACTATTTTTGTTAAATTAATTAATATTTAGTCAAATTAATTAATTTTGTCCCTTGAATTGCTATGAGAAAATGGAATGAATAATATTTATAAGCATTTATGTTAAATTAACAACATTAAATATAACATAAACTTATAATATTGAGTAATTTAAAAATATATTATGTTAAATTAATTTTTTTTGCACTCTAATTGTTATTTTAATTTGTTGTTATTTTGATAATTTTTTGTTGTTATTTACTAGAATGGATTAGATGAGAATAATTTGAATTGTTATGAGAAATTGGAATGAATAATATTTATAAGCATTTATGTTAAATTAACAATATTAAATATCACATAAACTTATAATATTGAGTAATATAAGAATATATTATGTTAAATTAATTTTTTTTGCACTCTAATTGTTATTTTAATTTGTTGTTATTTTGATAATTTTTTGTTGTTATTTACTAGAATGGATTAGATGAGAATAATTTGAATTGTTATGAGAAAATGGAATGAATAATATTTATAAGCATTTATGTTAAATTAACAATATTAAATATAACATAAACTTATAATATTTAGTAATATAACAATATATTATGTTAAATTAATTATTTTTTTTTTTTTGCAATTTGAATTGTTATGAGAAAATGGAATGAATAATATTTATAAGCATTTATGTTAAATTAAAAATATTAAATATAACATAAACTTATAATATTTAGTAATATAAGAATATATTATGTTAAATAATTTTTTTTACAATTTGAATTTTTATGAGAAAATGGAATGAATAATATTTATAAGCATTTATGTTAAATTAAAAATATTAAATATAACATAAACTTATAATATTTAGTAATATAAGAATATATTATGTTAAATAATTTTTTTTTTGCAATTTGAATTTTTATGAGAAAATGGAATGAATAATATTTATAAGCATTTATGTTGAATTAAAAATATTAAATATAACATAAACTTATAATATTTAGTAATATAAGAATATATTATGTTAAATAATTTTTTTTTGCAATTTGAATTTTTATGAGAAAATGGAATGAATAATATTTATAAGCATTTATGTTAAATTAACAATATTAAATATAACATAAACTTATAATATTTAGTAATATAAAAATATATTATGTTAAATTAATTTTTTTTGCAATTTGAATGGTTGTGAGAAAATGAAATGAATAATATTTATAAGCATTTATGTTAAATTAACAATATTAATATAACATAAACTTATAATTTTTAGTAATATAAGAATATATTATGTTAAATTTTTTTTTTTACAATTTGAATTGTTATGAGAAAATGGAATGAATAATATTTATGAGCATTTATGTTAACAATATTAAATATAAATTTTGTACTATAATTGTTATTTTGATAACTTTTGGTTG
This sequence comes from Malus sylvestris, assembly GCF_916048215.2. Lineage (NCBI taxonomy): Eukaryota > Viridiplantae > Streptophyta > Magnoliopsida > Rosales > Rosaceae > Malus > Malus sylvestris. The sequence goes on along the minus strand of NC_062273.1, from coordinate 21,255,564 downwards.
TTATTTACTAGAATGGATTAGATGAGCAGAATTTTGATAACTTTTTGTTGTTATTTTAATTTGTTTTTACTATAATAGGTGTTGAAAATTAAAAGATTGCAATCGTGATAGAGTTCGAGGGTTGAAAGATAGAAATTGAAAATTCTAATAGTTATGCCTACATGATAGGGATTGCAAGATTGTAGGCATCTTAGTGTTAGCGTAATATATTACCCTCGTAAACTGGTAAAACATGGACAAGAGTTGGTTGACGATACCCCGAAATTTTGAAGCGTATACAGCTGGAATTAATTTGTTTTTGGATCAAGCAGTTGCAAATGGTGTTGGTCCTGATAAGTTTAGATGTCCTTGCAAAAGATGTTGTAATCGATATACTTTTGTTAGGAACACTATTATTGAACATCTCATATTGTATGATATGGATAAAGATTATAAAAATGCTTGCTGGCGACATCAAGGCGAGCAAAACATTGGAGAGCAAAATGTGGCAATTGGAGAAGGAGAAACAGGAGATGAGGTGATTGGCATGCATGACTTTCTTAATGATGTATTTGTCCAACCATTAACAGAAGAAGGTGTTAGGCCATCTACTGAACCGTCTATTGGGGAAAGGCGTCCAGAATAGGTGGAGACTTTTTTTAGGTTGCTTGAAGAGGCAGATCAAGATTTGTGACCAGGGTGTAAGGAGTTTAAGAAATTAGAAACAGTTGTAAGACTGTATCAGATCAAGTGTTTAGCGGGAATGCCAGACGAGATCTTCACAACTTTATTGGAGTTAATTAAAATAATGTTGCCTGAAGGGGATTGTTTGCCTGAATCTTGTTATAAGGCAAAAAAACTTATAAATGACTTGGGTTTGACGTATGTGAAAATTGATGCATGTCCCAATGATTGCATGATCTATTGGAAAGATACTTCGGATTTGGCCGTGTGCTCGGTTTGTGGTGAATCAAGATATAAAATTACCAATACAGCGGATAGGTCGAGAAAAAAGATCGCAGCTAAGGTTATGTGGTATTTTCCTTTAAAACCACGATTGCAATAATTTTTTAAGTCGAAGCATACGGCTGAACATATGAAGTGGCATGCAATTGAATGTCCTAAAGATGAGTTTATGAGACATCCTTTAGATTATCCAGCATGGAAGCATTTGGATAATTTATATCCGGATTTTGCGTCATAAATTCGAAATGTTCGATTAGGGTTGGCCAGTGATGGATTTAATCCTTTTGGAAAAATGAGGAATGACCATAGCACATGGCCCGTGGTGTTTTCTGTTTACAATTTGTCGTCTTGGATGTGCATGAAGCAACCAAATTTGTTGTTGTCTCTTTGCATACCAGGACCGTGCAGTCCTGGTAAAGAGATTGATGTGTACGTCCACTGATTGATGAGTTGAATGAGTTGTGGGAGGTGGGCACTCCAACTTATGATGCGTATTTCAACCAAAGTTTTACGATGAATGTTGCTGTCTTATGGACTATAAGTGATTTTCCGGGTTATGGAATGTTGTCAGGATGGAGTACACATGGCTATAAAGCCTGTCTACATTGCATGCATGATAAAAAAATCTATTTACTTGCCGGCAAGTCGTAAAGTTTGTTATATGGAATACGAATTCTACGAAACTAATTTCAACGATCCAACCGTCAAACATATTTGTATATAATTCGAGATCGTATACGCCAAAAATTGAAAAAAAAAACATTCTGAGATAAAGTAACGGGAAAAACTTATTCGACGGTTATTAACGAAAAATTACGATTTAACGGTTATTTTAACTCTGATTTCGATGATTTTTTATATGTACACTCCTTCACCCTATATGAATACAATGAATGATTTCGATCTTCAATTTAAAATATTTACACTAGTGGATACCACAAAATCTTGTGTTATACTTAATGAAAGTATGAATAAACTCTTTAAGTGTTAGTGAATCTATCGTTTTGATGGAATACGAATTCTACGAAACTAATTTCAACGATCCAACCGTCACACATGTTTGTATATAATTCGAGATCGTATACGCCAAAAATTGCAAAAAAAAACATTCTGAGATAAAGTAACGGGAAAAACTTATTCGACGGTTATTAACGAAAAATCACAATTTAACGGTTATTTTAACTCCGATTTTGATGATTTTTTATATGTACACTCCTTCATCCTATATGAATACAGTGAATGATTTTGATCTTCAATTTAAAAGATTTACACTGGTGGATACCACAAAATCTTGTGTTATACTTAATGAAAGTATGAATAAACTCTTAAGAGTTGACAAAATATTTTTTAGTGCAATGTTTTATTGTGAAAAGTTATCTTTTTTTTGGGTTACACAACTTACACATAACGTACCATAAGTTTTGTACGTACCAAAATAAGGATAATACAACGTACTAATAACTTGGTACGTACTAAATAAAAAATTGCATAACGTACCAAAATACTAATACATACCCAGATTAATACAAATTGGTATGTTATATTTAATATTTGTGCATGTTATATTTCATAATTGTATGTTAATATGATGTTTATATGTTTTTATAATTTAATACAACAAATTATTTGAATAAGAAAAATTCATTTTAAACGAATTATGATAAGATAAGAAAGGAAGTTTGTGGTGATTTTAGAATATTTATCATATTATTGTATGAACTAGTTGGTTAATTATTTACAATAAAAATTAATAGAAGAATGTTTGATCAAAAGTTTAAAAGTTATAGATGTTTGATTAAAACAATTCAAATTTAAGGCATCAATATCAAAATGATCCTAAAATTATATTTCTGTTTTTTATTAAGTATTATGTATAAGTTAAATTTTATTTATTAAAATATTATATGAAATAACTTAACTGCTTATTTTTTAATTTTGGGTTAAGCTTTTTTTTTTGTTTTTTTTCTCCTCGTTTCCATTTTTTTTGAAGTTAAACTCTTTTTTTTATGTTGGGCGGGAATTTTCCCGGTTTTTTTGCACGGGGAAATAGATTGGAAGAATTTTTCAATCACTGTCAAAGTCGGCGTCGGTTTAAACAGACGCAACCACTTATAATTAAGACGCCTCGTTTCATGCGTCGGTTTAAACTGACGCAACCACTTATTATTTCGACGCAACTATTTATTATTTCGATGCCTCGGTTCATTCGCACGGCCAATTCGAGGCCACTGCGATGACTGTCTCTATCAAAGGAACGTCAATTTAAACCGACGCAAAGTGTCTTTTATTTCGACGCTAGGCAAATCTGTCACAATAACGTTGGTTAAAACCGACACAATATGACCCTATTTCGATGCCACTATCCTTGCTGTCAAAAGTGTGTCAGGCTAGGTGTATCTAGGTCGAGTCAAAGGTTGTGTTGGTTTTAAACGACGTAATATTTTCATATTTCGCCGCTAAGTTTTTTTCCATATTTAAGCTTCTATATTTCGACCTATTTCCGTGTGTTTCCCTTTCATTCTCTCATTTCACTCCCTCTCCTTCTCCATCTTCTTTATTCCCCATTTCTTCCATGATTCCTTTACTTTTGCTATGGATAGTTGTAGTGATCATCAACGTTCTAAGGAACTTCGTGTGGAAGAGGAGGAGCTCGAAGCTGGTTATTTTTCCATATTATTATTAGTTTTGTTTTTTGTTTTTGTTTTTGTTTTTGGGTGTGTTTAATCTAGTATTATGCTTAAACTGAAAATTTACATTTGTTTCCTACTTTTTTGGTGTGTTTTAATTGTGGTTTTTGTATGAACAAGGAACATCTCAACAGAGGCGAGGACCCTCAGTTCCCAAATGGACGAAACAACTTTGTTCGTTTGATATGTCCGGAAAATGCATTAGTGATAATTCTAGTGCATTTTCAAAATATGTGGCATCGGAGGTTAGAGACCACAGAAATCTCACGTTGGCGAAGCATTGGCGTAAGATTAAGGATGTAGATAAGGAAGCTTTCTGGAATAGAATTAAGGTATAGATATTTTTATTTTTACTAGAAAATAAAAGAATAATTCAATGATTGTTATAATATTTGACTTGGTTGATTTTATTTTATTTTTTATGGATGTAGGGAAATATTGTTTTTGAAGATGCAGATATACCAAAAATGCCTTTGATCCGCTTTATGACGCTTAAGGTTGCGGAGCATGCACATAAAGAGTTTAGAAATAAGTTAAAAAAAAAGTATTATACCGAAAGAGTAGCAGATGAGCGTCGCCAGCCTTCTCCTGATGTGAATCCTACCTAGTGGGTTAATTTGTTGGCATACTGGAGTGGAGATAAAACAAAGGTAATCGTTATGTAGTTTATTTCGTTATAACTATAAATTTGTCTAATATTTTTATTTTTATTTTCAGGAGGTTGCTGAAAAAAATAAGATTAATCGGCAAAAGAAAACAATGAACCATACTTGTCACAGCCCGTCCCGAAATTTCATTTATCGTGGATGTGAAATGACGGAATTGTCCTTAAAGGTTGCTAAGGTGTGTGACATGTTTATTTGAATATTGCATACTTTCCTAAGTTCTTGGAAAATAAATTAAGTGGATTAAAATTGTTTGCAATTGTATGGCTAGGGACTTAGGAGGACACACACACAAAGCCAACCTCACTCTCTCTCTCCTATCCCGTATCTCTCATCCCTCTCAGTTCACTCTCTCTCTCTCCCATTCAAACTTGTACGGATAAGGAACCAACCCCTCAAAAGTTCACAGATCGACGTCAAAAAGGTGAGTTCCTTCATCTTTACAACCTTCTGAATCGATTGGTACTACTTTTAGAACTAGAAACCCTCGAAATCACATCGAAACCGTATTCCCGTTTAATATCACTGTTCACGAACTTTGTAATGGTTGGTTTTTAGGACAATCCAAGCTCACAGTAAGTTTAAGGAGGTTCCCACGAAGCTTGGGGACGTTCATTTGGAAGTTTTGGACGTCGGGAGGCCCTAGTTCGAAGGTGGCCGGTTTTGGTGAAATTATCCCGACGAGTTTTTGAAGGATTTGGAAGTTTTAAAAGGTATAGCCTTCTTCCTCTCATGATTTGTGACATTTTGGTGAAAATTTCGTGGAAAATGGTGCGAAATCGAGCGAGAAAAGAGGAGTTACAGGTCTGCCTAGTTTTCCGGCGCCAGCGAGATTTTCCGGCGTCTGGAGGTAGGGGATGACGCGCGTGGAGGCGCATAGCACCGTGCCTATCCCGGCGTGTAGGGGCGCGTGCGGCGTTGAAATTTTTTTCTAAAAATATCTTGACGTCTGTGACGTTAAGTAGGTCACTGTGGTATATTCATATACCCAAATTGAGTATCGTATGACAAGTTATTACGTATTGTTGGTTATATGCTTTAAATAACGTTTTTATAGTTGTTTCGCATATAGGTGAGACCTATCACGAGGACGAGCGCATTCAAGGGCGTCACGGGGGTTACGACCCTTCGACATACCAGTGAGTGGGCAGTTATTTTCTGTATATACCTATATACTACTGACTTTTCCCAGAAATTGAATTCAAATGAAAGTATGTTTTAAAATGTCATGCATACATATTATATGAAATATATGAATTAGTACTTGATGCATATATGTGAAATTGTGTTGTGGACGCATAGGTGAGTATACGGTGAGTTTTATGTTGTTCATGTGATTTATTGATGATGTAAATTATGTTGAAAGCTCATAACCTGCACCCCTGGTGTTAGTGCTTATATTATTCACCCCGCACCACACGCTCACCTTGGATCCAAGTAGGTGCATGTCGTACAGATCACTAGAGGTGATTCCGACATGTCGTACAGACCATTAGAGATGGTTCCGACTTGTAGGTGACTTTAGATTATTATACAGCTGTTGATGAGAGAAGCACTAGAGCGTATTCTTACACCATGCTTGTCGTACAGACTACTTCAGGTAGTTCCGATTTATGTGCAGAGTAGTGTCGTACAGGTCATAGTTGTGACTCCGGTTGGGTTGGATATTGAGCTATAGAATTAATCGTACAGGACAACTGCAGGGTCTCTGGTTGATTCCTTATTTCACCTGTTATATTGATGCATCCTTATTATGTTTGAAGCATAGCATGGCATATTTCTTGAAAAGTGTTAAAGACTTGTGATTTGGGTTATTTGCTGTTATATATGGTTATATATATACTATTTTTCTGGGAAAGTATAATGGTTTTACAGTGAAGGGTTAGAAGTGTTGTTAAATGAAATATTTTTTAAAAGCTTTATTTTACTGACCCACTCAATCTTGTTTTGCGCTCCTCCAGGTTCTAGTTAGCAGTGTTGGTGGCTCATAAGGATCCCCACGGCGTTCTAACAGACTTCTTAAATGTAGGACTCACCTTCGGGTGTTGTAATTTAGTAATGGTCTTACTTGACTGCACTTGGTACTTATGCTCTGAATATGTGTATTTCACACTTAAACTCACTCTAGCATGTTAGTTGGATATTATTGCTAGTAGTTGGTTTTTATTCCTTCGTAATTCTTTTACCTTTTGCTTCCGCATCGCACTTTTGGTTACGTCACGCCCACGCGACGACCAGCACACCTTGATTCTATGATCGGGGTGTGTCAATACTACTGATACAAAATCTTTTGAAAGAAAGCGGCAAGAATATGTATGGATTGTATAATTTGAAGAAATGTTATTTTAAATATTCTATAGTTGTTATAAATTTTAATTTAATGAGGTTTGCTTAAAATTGTTTGTGTGAAATTTTATTTTTGGTAAAGTGGAAGAAGCATGGGAAAGAAGCAAATCCTGTAACCTTTTTTCGTGAATGTCATATACGAAAAAATGAAACTTGGATTGATGAAACATCAGAGCGTACAGGGGTAGTTTATTTTACTGTGTTAGTATTTCATTGTTATTAATTTTTATTATCTATAGCTTATTTTTTTGTTTTACGATTGAATTTTTATTTTTAAAAATTGTAATGCAAGGCAACAATGGAGAGCAATTTGCAAACTTTGATTCAGTCGGGCCAAGAGGATAATGAAGATCTTAGGACCCGAGTGTATGTTGATACAATGGGTCCTAAGAGGTATAATAGAGTCAGAGGATACGGTCATGGGGTGACTCCTGATATGGTGTCCTATGCGTCTTCTTCATCTTCTACATCAATTTCCTCCAAGAGGTCATCTAACAGTGCAATGGCATTGTTGATGACTCAAAATAATGAGTTGAAAATAAGGGACAAAAATAACAATAAACAGATTTCGGACCTAAAGAACAAGCAAAGTCAGATGTTTGCATGGCTTTTCCAAAGATTTCAGCCACAACCACAACCACCATATAGCTCGGGAACCCAACAGTCAGGCCAGAGTCAGCCTTCTCTTCCTCAACAGTCGGGTCAAAGTCAGCCACCCCCTGCATATCCATATGCTGGCCATAATCAGCAACTTCCGTATCCTATGTATCCGATGCCTATGCAGCCCACAACATACATGCCATACATGCAGCAGCCTCCCATGCCTTACATGCAGGAGCCGCCTTATCAAGTGCCAGTATATCGACCCGAGAATTTCCAGCTGGGGGGCTTTCTGAAATGCTTGCGAGTGTTGGATCTGATGTGGACTTGACGAGGATGTTACACTTTAATCGTTCTATCTTTTTTGTTTTTTTATGTTATGTTTGTAATGTCGGATTTAGTAGTTGTTATGACGGATGAGATTTTGTATATTAAGTGGAACGTTAGATGTACAATATTTGTGTATTTTAGCACTATTTTTCTTGTTAATTATTTTCATTAATGTTTATTTTGGCCTTGGAATTTATTATTGTAATTATATAAATTTTTTCTGTTACAATTAATTGAAGACGAATGCAGTTTGTCAGTTTTTTTTTATTATTATTAACAAAGGTGGTGTCGGTTAAGACCGTTATTAGTTTGCATATTTTATTTATTTAATTGTTATTTGACGTCAGTTTATGGGATATTTAATTGATTTAATTTTATTTCGATATCGTTTAAAAGCGACAGTAGGTTGGATATTTTAAAATTAAATTGCTAATGAACGTCGCTTTAAACCGACGTAACGTGTATGTATGCGTCGGTTTAAATCGACGTCAATTTTAGTGTCGCTTTAAAGCGACGCTGTTTAGTGGTGGTTTAAGCCAAGAAACCGACGCTAAAGCCCTTTTGTGACGCTAGCGATAGTGTCACTTTGAAAATGTGACATTACATTGGTTTATGTCGGATTTTTGCCAAATTTCCGACGAAATCGGATTTCTCGTCGATCTGTGCTCCGACGGTGATAGCATATGTTGTAGTTGTGACAAGAGTGAGGTATTGAGCATTTTCTTAGGTTGTAAGAAAATGGTTGAGAACCATACTATGAGGAAGATTAAAATTTTGCGATAGTATAATGGTGGAGAATACACATCCGACCCTTTCTTTAAAGTTTGCAAAGAGGAAGGGATTGTGAGGCATTTTAGTGTTCGGGGAATTCCACAACAAAATGGATTTGCAGAGAGATTGAATCGAACCTTGCTTGAGAAGGTTAGATGTATGTTGTCTCAGTCGGGTTTGAGCAAGTCATTTTGGGCAAAGACAGTTACTTATGCATGTCACATCATCAACCGGTTACCCTCAGCTGTTGTTCAGGGCAAGACACCAATGGAGGTATGGACTGGAAAACCTTCTTTTGATTATGACTATATTCGTATTTTTGGTTCACCTGCTTATTTTCATGTAACTGAAAATAAACTTGATCCTAGAGCCAAAAAGGCTATCTTTCTTGGTTTTAGTAGTGGTGTCAAAGGTTACAGGTTGTGGTGCCCAGAGATGAAGAAACTTGTAATCAGTAGAGATGTGACATTTGATGAAGAAAGTATGTTCAAAGACTCTGAGAAGATTATGAAAGATGTCCAACAGGTGGAGCTTGAGAAAATTGCCTCTAGTACTTCAAATCTTATTTCCACTGATGTTGAAGCCCTTACAAGTGAAGAAGTGGGAGACCAAGAGGATGTTGAAGAAGTTGAACTTGAAGATTCTATTCTAGATGAAGAGCAAGCTTCATCTCAAGAGTCCATTGCCAAGAACAGAGGAAAGAGAAATATTACCAAGCCAGCTCGGTATAGTGATTATGTTTCTTTTGCTCTTCCTATTATCACTGATGAGATTCCATACAATTTTGAGGAAGCTATTGAGAATGAAGAAAAGGAGAAGTGGTGTAATACCATAGGTAATGAAATGAATTCTATCTTGAAGAACAAGACTTGGGAGTTAGCTAAATTGCTTAAGGGTAAGAAAGCTATCAGTTGCAAATGGGTGTATGCCAAGAAGGAAGGTGTTGATGAAAAAAGCAATGTGAGATTGAAAGCAAGATTAGTTGCTAAAGGGTATGCACAAAAGGAGGGCATTGACTACAATGAAATCTTTTCTTCGGTTGTGAAGCACTCCTCAATTCGTATTATGTTAGCTCTTGTTGCACAATATGATCTTGAGCTTGTGCAACTCGATGTGAAGACGGCTTTCCTACATGGTGATTTGAATGAAAAGATCTATATGTGTCAACAAGATGGGTATAAAGTGAAAGGGAAAGAGAATTTGTCTTGCAAGTTGAAGAAATCACTTTATGGCTTGAAGCAATCTCCAAGACAATGGTAGTTGAGGTTTGATAAATTTATCAGAGGCCAAAATTATTCTAGAAGTCAATATGATCATTGTGTATACTTCAAAAAGTTGCAAGATAGGTCTTTCGTTTATTTATTGATATATGTTGATGATATGTTGATTGCCTCAAAGAATGTCGAAGAGATTGAGAAATTGAAGAAGAAAATGAAGAACAAGTTCGAGATGAAGGATCTTGGAGAAGCGAAGAAGATCATTGGCATGAAGATCATTAGAGATAGAGAGAAGAGTTTGGTATGCTTGAATCAAAGACAATACCCTTTGATTTGGAAGTTTGGAGTTCATGATTCAACCAAACCGGTTAGTACCCTTTTGGCTCCTCATTTTAAAGTGAGTTCTCTACAATGTCCTAAAAATGATAAAGAAAAACTACAAATGAAAAATATACCATATGCAAATTTGGTTGGTAGTTTGATTTACACAATGGTATGCTCTAGACCGGATATTGCTCATGCAGTTGGTATGGTGAGTTGATATATGCATAATCCTGGTATAGAGCTTTGGTATGCAGCTAAGTGGATATTGAGGTATCTCCATGGTACTTGAGATGTTGGTTTATGCTTTGAGAGGGATGACTCTGGTAGGAAGTCTACTACAAGCTATGTGTTTATTATGGCTAAAAGGCCATTTTGTTGGAGGTCCATTTTGCAGTCATTTGTTGTCTTGTCTACCACAGAGGCTAAATATATGGCGGTTGCTGAAGCTATAAAGGAGGCCATTTGGATACATGGACTGATTAGAGATTTGGGGGTTGATCAGAAGTAGGTAGAGTTGCATTGTGATAGTCAGAGTGCCATTTATTTGGCTAAGTATCAGGTTCATCATGCGAGGACCAAGCACATAGATGTGCATTATCACTTTGTTCGTGAAGTTATTGGTGAAAGGGATATCATTTTCCAGAAGATTCCAACTAAAGACTACCCCATTGATATGTTGACGAAAGTTGTTGGTGTAGCCAAGTTTGTTCATTACTTGAACTTGGCTCACATTTTGCCTATATAAAGAATGTGTTGAGTAATAGGAGTTTTGGAGCATTTGGCTCACATGAGTTGTTCTCTTACTACTTTCGGGAGTGGTTTGTGTTGATTGTTGATTATGTTTGTTTGGCTAATCATTGCGCTTTCGGAATTTGACCAAGGTGGAGATTGTTGAATTGGTCACCAAATTGTAGTGGGCCACTTCTTGACCCAATAGCCCATTAAGTGGGCCTTTTATTTAACCCACGTGGAAGCGATGTGATGTGGCTAGTAGGGTTTTTAATTGGCAGCAGCTGTTGCCCATTTTGTCTGAGTTGCAGCAGACAACAGAGAGTTGCACAGAGAAGAAAAAGAGCCCCTGCTGCAGCCCTATTTCAAAGAAGGAGGAGTTGTTGCTCTTTCCATTGGTTAGCTATCACTCCATCAAAGTTGTATTTGTTGTATTAGCTTTGAGCTTTGTATAGAGAGGAAATTATTCACAATATTTCATTCTCTATTTGTTTCTTTGGTGAGTGAGAGTTATTGGGTGTATTAGGGTTTTGGGTTGTGAGATTGCCAATACTTTATAAACTCCCATTTAGTTGATAGTGGATTATTGGGTGAGCTCCTACTGCTCCAAGGACGTACTCTAGTTACACTGACTGTTGAGGAACCTCGTTAAAATTTTGGTGTCTTTTATATTTTGTTCTTGCATTCCATTTGATATATTTCCTGTGGATTAGATTGAGTTGGTTCCAATTGGTTTGGTGCTATCCTAGCACAACACCATCCACCATGAGTGGGAAGCAAATCAACTCAGTGTGCTTTTTGAACCAGAAAATTCAACTCAGTCTGCTTTGAGATAGTCTCAGCTCATTAATATCTAACCAAACATAAATAGGGAAATAAAAAATTAGAAATCAAAAGAACTTGGTTACTGGTTACCGAGTAGCCAGCAGAGCGTGTAAAGGAGGGAAGGAATAGACGAAAAAGCAAAGGATTAGAGTGGGAGATAGGGTTTGGCCAACTGGCCTCTGCCACCATGCATGGGTGCAGTTTTGATACCTTAGCATGAGACTGCCTACTCAGCATTAAAAGAGGGAGATCTATTGATCACTAGCACAAATAATCTCATCCCAATCGCAATCCCAATCCCATCCAGGTGGGTCAGAATTCAACAGAAAAATTAACAGAAATATGTATTATTTTTTTATATTTGCAGGTCTACATTGTTTCTCATACCCACATAAGGTGCGGGCCTGTAGCTTTTTTCTCTTCTTGTTTGCAAAGATGGTGAGTTTTCTATGCACATCTTTACGGCTGCTTTGGAGCTTATATAGAGGTGAGTGCGCACCCCATGACCCGTTACTACCAAACCCCTAAATAATATTTACACTCATAATTGTGGTTGTTTTTTTGGGATCGGCTGCCCTCTCTTTGCACTGTCCTTGTTAATGCTGCAGCTGCTGCTCTGCCACCAACAATTTTTGAAAGCCGTTGCAGAAGAAAGAAGAGCTGTCCAGAACACTGGACAAACAACCCCCACCAGCTTTTTTGCTTCTTCTTCTTCTTCTTCTCTCTCTCTCTCTCTTTTTTTCTTTTTTTTTTTTTGTTTTGGTCCTTTTTTCTCCTGTTCTTTTGTTTTTTTGTTTTTACTTATGTTTTTTTTTTTTTTTTTGAGAACTTACTTATGTTTTATTATCCCTCCTTCTTCTCCTGCCTTCCGCATGACAGTATGGACAGTGGTCAGATAATAAAGGAATTGACCAAAAGTGAAAACCCTAGTTGATCACAGCCGTTGATGGTTCAGCATCTTTGATAAAACTCTGAACGTGAGCAGAACTAGATGGGCGTAAGGAAACAAACAAAAAGTTAGCATGCCATCTTGATCCCGATACTGTCATTTTCCCCATTTTTTCCATACGGCATGGCATGCCAGGTCACCCCTTGAAAATTCTTATATATTTTATACATCTTTGATTGGGAATTGTTTGGGTTTCATTTACCATGACAAAAACCTACCACATGCATAGAGCCAAACTAATGGTTGGACTTGGACATTGTGTACGAGAGAGAGAAAGAGTATCACATTCACGTTCACATATCACGGGAATGTGGTGCATATAAACTAACGAAAGAAATATCAACGTGGGCCATGCAGAGGAAAAGTCTTGTAGGGAGTAGATTGCACATGTTGTTTGTTAATTAAAAAAAGACTTACATATCATGTATACATCAATATTATATTATGTTGTGTTAATTATACAATATCATGTGTAAATTTATTGAACGACAATAATTTGATATGAAAATTGTTTTGCCCAAATTCACAAAAGAGAAGGAGAGAGGAGAGGGACCACGACGGACTGAAAACCAAGAATACAATTCCTAGTTCTACTACTTCTACTACTTTTCTTGTCTTTCCTTTTGTTGGCGTCATTGATTACGCCTATTAAACCCTCTCTTTCCATAGAGTGGGGACGGCACTGCACTCTTCTTTCTGCTTCAGGCTTTGGGAGAGAAGGCTTTGAACAATGCATAGGAATCTTGTTTGCCTCTCACCACCTTCTTTTTCATCATCCTTAATTTCCTGCCTTCTTTATTAGTTACCGCTGTCGCGTGCTTATTTTGATTTCTTATGCATGTTGGGAGAAGGAAAGTTGGTTTTGGCTACCTACTCTTACTCATCGCCCTACGCACACTCCCAAGACTAAGCTGATGGCTTTTGACGAGATATGTTAAGGAAACTCTTTAAAAATTAGGACTCTCAATTGACTCTTCTCCATCTTTTTATTTTTGGCACAATGTATTATATTGTTGGAACAAAAATTAAAGTTAAATTGTGAGGTGACAAAGAATTTAGGGAGAGTCTGACTTTGAGAGATTCTTCTTAGTATTTCTCTAGATAGAATTATTTCTTCATATGTAACGTGTGATTTGGGTTTAGTTTTGGATCAATTGCACCAATTACACGTTGGATATGGGTTTAGGTAGTGTTGGAGCTTGCTAGCTTCGACAGGGGCACTCCTCAATCCTAATAGCAATGGGATAAAGCAAGTTAGCTATCAGAATAAAACCCAACGCGATGTACGTGATCGTTGTCGATCGAGTGGACAAAACTTGTGTTTGGTGTATATTTTTTGGGGAGGGATGAGAGAGGGGAGAGGGGAACAGTAGTTGATAGTTGTAAATGCAATCGGGATGTCCAACACTTTTTCGTTATGCTTGTCAGGTCTGATAGCTGCAGCAATGCTAATGCTGCTGCTGCTGCTGCTGCATGCCCTACATCTATATATTCTGATATCACTGAAACGCTACAGCTCATTTAATTAAGGGAATTACATTTTACTTTTTCATGTTTATGTTCTACTACAACTTCATATATCATTTTTAAAATATTTCAATTTCATACATGATCCATTTACTTATTATTTCATTTCAATTAATTTCATACATTTGTTAAAAAATCTATTAAATTAACTGTTAAGTGATGACATGACAAATGTAAAGTATATTAGAAACCTGCTAATTCTCTCTTCCTCTCTGCCTACATGATCTACATGCACTTCTATTCTCTAGACGCCCCCCAGTTGCCGGGTACCTAGCTAGGGCTCTCAATTAATGCATATGTATATTAACATTACATATATACATATATTATCTATAGAGACGGATCCCCTAGTATATATAGCACTTTTACACAAAATTTTTACAGTATGATTCACTTCGTAATATATTTAAACGGATTCGGACTGTTTATCTTTTAAGGTTTCTTTAAAAGATCATGTCTTAAAAAATCATTCAAATCTGAAACTAATAACCGTTGGATTAAGAGTTTAGGGTTTCTTTATATATTCGTCTATTTTCTTCACTATAAATCAATGTTTTAATGATTTTTGTTTTGTCTAATTTTTGTAAGGATAATTTATGAATGATATTGTAAAAGATAGACAGTTTGGATTGTTAAAATACATTACGGAAGCCACCCGAAAATGTTGTTAAATTGTGTGTAAAATAATGTCACGTCTGCCCATTTATATATATTGGAACTACAATATAATTGAAGGAAAAAAAGTGGTCCGGTAAATTAATCAGAAACTTATCAGTGGGTATGTTCTTGTAAAGCATGACAACACCTAAACACGAGTACAGGATTTATGCTTACTATACAGTAAAAGAAACCCTAAAAAGGACACAGTGGTACGTACAGCGTACTCAAATCTTACAAGTTACAATAATTTTCTGCTTTCTGTTTTATTTTACTGATCATATAATGAATATATAAGATTATTAATCAATTGGGGTCTTTTTCTACTTGAATTTTGTTTAAAGTAAGAAAATCTACATTGTTGTCTCTTGACTCATTAGTCGTTAATTTCCATTGAATGTGCATGTCATGTCATGTCATATATATATATATATATATATATATATATGAATCGAGCATTTGAAAGTCACACCAGGATGTGGATTGTGGAGAGTAGCAAATATATTTGACATTTTAACCGATTAATTTCTTGAAATAAGTTGTGGTTCGCTGGAATATATATGAAATTAGTACTCTAACTCTTTATCGCTCATATACAATTTTATAAATTTCTGATGCGAGACATTTCTTCACATTCACCCATGTTTCTTTCTTTTATGTTAACCGACTTTCCATAAGTATAATAAACCCTACACATATCCTAGTGTCCTTGTTTTACATTTTATGGTACACCAACAATCACAACTTTGAAAAATCTGACAAACAAATACTAAAAAGAAGGTTTTTTAGTAAAAATGGTCTTTGGGGCTATCATTCTACCTACTTTGGTCATTGAGATTAAAATCGATAGAAATGATCTCTGAGATTGTTCACTATTTTGGTGATTCTGTAAAAAAATCTCCATTAAATTGAAGAAATCGTCAGTTCACGTGAGGTATTGATGTGACAAAATACCCTTAATTTAACAAAGATTTTTCACAGAATAATCAAAATGATTGACGGTGGACAATCTCAAGGATCACTTCTATCGATTTTAAATTTCAGGAGTCAAAGTCAGAAATTATGCAAATCTCAAAAATTATGTTGACTAAAAAGCTTAAAAAGAAATTATCTATCTCCCTGCTACTCGCCATCTCCCGAACCCGTAGTTTCCTCTATCCAGTTGGTCACTTCCTCAGTCATCACCCTAACCCATCTCGATTGCTATATATGGCCGGACTTGGCCATGAGCTGTATTTAATTTTTTTGTTTTAAATTCTTTTGGAATTTATTAGAAATTTTTTAAGAACAAAATATGAGAGCAAAATTGTTGCTTTTGGAGTGAGTATAATAAAAGGGTAGTGCTTTTCACATAATTTTTCACATTATACGAACCCTTTTATTTTCGTAGCCGTTCGATTAAATAATAAAATAAAATAAAATCAATGGCCAAAATTAAGAGGGGGTTTGCACTAAATAGAAAAGGGCGTGTTGTAATCACTACCTAGGGCAACAGTTCAGCAACCCATCAAAAGAAAACCTGAAGTTCAAATACTCTGAGGTTGCGTGTAACCGTTCAACCCTAAACCCTAACCTCACTTTATTTTCTCACGAACTTTTTAACACTATCTTACAAGTGAGCAACAACAATTATGTTCAGTATTGTGGCAATCAAAATCCTAATGCATGCCAACAACTACGATTTTACTGTAACGTTTTCTTCTTGTGTCTCGAGTTGACGTATGTTCCTGTAAACTTGATTTTCATGAGTCAAGTGTGTATGTATTGTAAAAGTATGGAAAACTCTTTAGACTTATGCAAGCAGTCCCTCCTAATATTTTTTTTTTTTTCCGGTTGACAATGGGGCACATAAAGCCTGATAGAAAGATAAATTAAGTTAAAATGTCACGAGGCCAGTCGACTGCTCCAGCTATATCACCAACCAGAAGACCGTAAAAAAATGGAGGAGCTTGCTTAAAATACTGCAGTACGTTTAGGGTTAAATAGTACCTAGGCAAAATTTACCTAATAAATAATGATAAATTACTTCCAATACTTTGCAACTTTATTCTGCATTCAAATTTGAATCTCCCTCTCCGTAGTTAATATTAATTTAGAGTAAACTATTGTTTAAACAACACTTGCAAAGAAGATACAAGCTCAAAATTCTATTGGGAGTTTCTTTTTTTTCTTTTTTTTTGGGGGGGGGGGGGGGGGGGGGGGTTGGAACTCTTGTCAAAACAATGAAAGCCAGCCATTAACCCCTGACAGCATTCATTACCCTACTGAAAGGAATATATCAGCTTCGATCTATGTACACATACTTGATAGAAAAGCCAAAACCGAAACACAACATATGATAAGGATCTGGGAAGGAAACAATTAACTAAATATATATGTTACTATATATGATTGAATGCATCCAAATGGTGTTACTGCATTAATGTAAAATGGAATTCCTTTTGCAGGAAATCCAATTACAACTTTTACTAGAAATGCTTCGTTAGTTAAAACAGGCAAACGAATAAAATAAACTTAAACTGGAAACTAAAATTTAGCTGTACTGACCATACATTTACATCTAACTGTTGCAAATTATATACTCTGGTTTTACAAGTTAGTTAGTTTCTGGATTTTGTACATGTCAAAGCAATTTTTTAATTTCTATAAATGCAATACATTCATCAACTTCTAGAATTCGCATGTATAGAGATTTAGGGTAAAATGATTACTCATAAATATCGGTAATGTGAGATTAAGGTATGTACGTAACCCTTGAAAATGCAAAACAAATGTTGTATAGTATTACCATCTACATATGCGTATTGCTTAAACGTATTATACATGCATACACAATTCAATCAATTTGTACCAAAAATCATATCAACAAGAAAAACAGCAAACAATATACTAATATCATCATCAAATGAGTTTTAGTAATACTGGCCATGGCAACATTATAAGTACTATAAGGATTTCAAAAATTCCTAATTAATATCTTACCATGTAACATTAGTAATGAAAGAATTTAGGAGTAAAGATTAGGCGAATGAACAACATTAGTATATGAGCAATTAATTACTAACTACAAACCAAATATTCCCAATCCTTGTAATTTGTGCTCTTCTTCACAGAAAAAAAAAAACGGTGAAAAAGGATTTTACCAATCATATATATCTGCTAAAATTAATTGATCAGTGACCGATGTGGGATGTTTCATTATATATAATGTTAAAATTTGTATACTGCAACTAATTAATTGGAAGAATAACAAAAGATATGTACCTTGAAAAGAAAACCTACTACATACGTACTACATTAGAGTATTTTCATATACATTTACCATGTCATTTTGTTAAAATTCTGTATGAAATACATTTGTACCTCTCAAACTGAGAAAAATTTATGTCTCAAGCACATGAACCCTTCGACAGCAGCTAATTCTTTTCCTCTGATAAAAATAATTAAGCCACATAAAATCAAGGAAAAAAAAAGAGAAAGTCCAAAGTGTGTAACCCTAGGCTATGATGAGAATGTATAATGCTCATGATTTCAATATGCAACTAGTGAAATCCTAAGATGAACGAAAAATTTGTATATTTCAGGCCTTAGCAATGAGTTTCAGTATTAGGCTCACCGATCCTTAATTTTATTACTCATTTTACTTCATGAATGCAACTAATGCATTCAAATACAACAAATACATATGCCAGCCCAAGTATGTATGCTATAGTGAGTCAGTGACAGATTACTTGAACTATACAACAGGAATATATCAGCTTCTATGGCAAAGTTCTTATCCACATTACAACTAAATGATGAAAAAAAAAACATGATCTTTAATGGTGGCAAAAGAACTTGGTCATGAATCTGGTAAGTTGATATCGATATATATATATATATATATATATATATATATATATATTTATGTATGTATGTATGTATCCTCCATATCCTCGAACTCATTATACAATCGTCATGAAATATCAACCATGATCATCAAAACATTAAAAGTTATAGAGGCGACGCCGAAATATATTGTTTTCATCTTTAAAACAGTATGATTTTTAAAATCCACATTACAATAGGGGATGCAGCAGTCTAGCTACATATACTATTATTGTCATGTAGTAGTTGTTACAAGTTAAAATTGTGGTCCATATAAAAAGTTAAAACCGTGAAAAAGTAAAGTACTGTTTAATCCTTACATTAGTTAGGTATAGTACTATCATGTTACATTTTTCTTGCAAGTAAAAGCCAAATAGCTAGGGAACATGCAATTGGATGAACAAAAATTATAAGAACAGTATAGTGCAGGTAATTTTATCCAACAGTAGGAGCAGTTTACATGTATTTTGTCCTAATTATTAACTACATGTTGCAGTGTACACAACACCGACATATAAACAATAATAGTAGTACTAGAGCTGCACCATAATAAATTAGCTATTATTTGGAGGAGAATTTAATTTAATTTTGTAGTGAAATGAATGAAAAGATGAAGAAGGTGGAAAGAAGTAAATCAACAAATTACTATTATTGCAGAAAAGGAAGGTGACAAGAATTAATTAGGTCAAATAGTTAAAGATATATAAAGAGAAAAGTTTTCAATTAAGGACATTATATATAACAGAGCTAGCTGCTACCTTATTGCTTTTAATCTCTCTGCAAGTCTGTCTGAGAAAACCTGCGGGTGGTGTGCCCAACGAAGCAGCGACAAGAACAACAAACCTACCAAAGGTAAAATACAAAACCGCAATTACATCAGGTAGCTCTAGCAGCACTTGTGTTCTGATCATCAACTGTTTCTGAGCAGTCATCAGGAAACGTTGTTTCTTCCATTCACTTGAATGAAAACAACAACGACAACATTGAAGGGAGGGAGGGAGGGAGGGAGGGAGGGAGAGAGAGAGAGAGAAGTCGGTGGCCAAAGAGATTAATATATAAATAAATAAAGATTATAAATAGTAACAAATTCATATTTCAGATCATGAGTGATACAAAATGAGAGCATGAAATCTTGGGGAAATGATGGATCTATGTCTTGATAGAATATACCACTGCGCTGACTATGATCTATATCTATCTATATAGATTGTTATTATATTAAATAAAAAAAATATTTATACACATGAAAATTAAGGTTAAAAAAACTAATAAAGATAAAGACATGATCAGTTGGATAACATTTGTTGGCATTTCTATCACTTAGATCATCATCAGCTCATTCTCTTCTAAAAAAAAAAACCCAAACCTTGTACCGTTTCTGTACCGATGACTATCACCAATCGAGCTGAAAAATCTGTTCATATTTCAAATTAATTCTTCTTATTCAATAGCCAATCTGCCACATCATCGTTTTCTCCTTCTTCATTCCTTGTTTCTCGTCTTAATTTAACCAACGTTTGATGATTATTGGCATTTGTGTGATGGATTAGAGAATTAGACCTCAAAGTCCAAGGACATGGAAGATGATGAGGCCTTCCCACTTATGCTGAGAAAGTCGGTAGTGGTACTAGTAGTGGTACTAGTAGTGGTGGTAGAGGGCATAGCTTGGTGGCGGAGAGGCATGCCGTCGTAGAGCCTTAATTGGAGTGGTGGGGGTTGCGACGGAGAAAGTTGTTGGTTAGCATGATGATGATGATACTGGGAGGACGATGAGGATGATGATAACGTGGCTGAAGACAATAAGTCACATTCATGATCTGACTCCGATATGGGACACTCCATGTTTACTCCAAATAGCCTCATCCGCTTGGCTGCCGCCTTCCCATGGACCAGCGGCACCGACTCCAAAACCATATTCGACTCATGATGAACCCGACCCAGCTGTACTTGTTGATGTTGTTGTAATTCTATTAGTCCACTGCCCTCTTGCTCGTGAAACTGTGGCGGGCCGGCAGCAGACGAAGCTGATCTCAAATAATAAATCGGGCCAGAAGAGTTAACCACATTTCCGTAACCATAAGAACCCGAACCACCACCACCACTGGTCCCAGTATTCCGATAGGGGTGATGCACGCCGGAATGAATCTGCTGCTGCGACAAGTGCAAGTGTTCCCGAGTCATTACTGCCCCGGGCGGTCTCATCAGCAACGGGCTCCATGGAACGGACTGGTGGGGATTCCAGGAGTATTGATGCTGATGAGGAATTGCAAAATTGGGCTGATAATGTGGATGATGAGAATGAAGCGGGTAGTGGTGGTGGGGATGATGATTTGGATCAGGCGCATCCGGGCGGCGCCGCCAATCAATAAAAAGATGGTCTTTCCCCACCTCACCAATCCCTCGCTGGAATGAGACTGTGTCGCCAGCGTCAAGCTTTTTCTCCTTCACAAACCTGCTCCACCCTTTGGTCATCACGTAGCTCTGGCTGCTGTTCCAGTAGGAGTACCTAAACCGCCATGACTTCCCGTTCCGGTCCTCGAAATTCAGCAGAAGCCCCTTCTCGTTGCTGGAAGAATCCAACGGGAAGTACTTCTCCGCGTGCTGTTTCGGGATGACGAGGCGGTTGAGCTTCCCCACGTCGCTCGGCGTCACGACTTTGTCGAACATGTGCTCCCTCTCTATGGGGATTGGGTTTTCTTCTCTTTGAGCACCACCACCTTCACTGTTTTCTCGGGGGGACGAGTCCATGAGCTCGAGCTTCATGTCGGGGCCGCCGCCACCGTCGTGCCAGCCGCTGCTTCTGCTGACAGCGGAAGAAGGGACCATAGTAGCTATGCCGGTGGTTTTGTTGTAGTGAGGAGAAGATGAAGATGAGGTGGGAGAGGAGGCATAGGAGAAAGGGAGCTTACCTCTCACCATATTTTGGTCATCCTCAGTAGAAAATCCACCATCTATAGCTCCTCCGGCTGCTGCTCCAAAATTCATAATAAACAAAAAATAAAATAAAAGTGAAAAATTAGAAGAAAAAAAGCCCCACTTCTTGTTTTTACTACCTCAAATTCCTAGATCTTGAAGATCTAAGGGAAGAAGAAAAGAAGCAGGTGGGTTGGGAGCTAAACTCTAAAGCTAACACTTTTCTCTTTCTTTTTTGTTGTTATTATTGTGGAATTTTTTTTTTTCTCAATTTTTTGTGGGTTTTTTTTCCTAGGGTTGAGATTGGTGATGGAAAATTCTAGTGAAGAAGAAGAGGAAAGTAGGAGGCAGCTGCAGGCTGAAAAGAAGCAGAAGCCAGAAGGGTAGCTCTCATTACAACGACGGTCGGTGCATTCTTCTTTGACCAACAAGACTCAGATACCCCATGGACGTTTCAAAGAGTGCAAAGAAGTTCCTCTTGTTGTTGACTTGGGCTTTGAGAGAGAGAGAGAGAGAGAGAGAGAGAGAGAGAGAGAGAGAGCGCGTAAGGGTGGGAAAGAGAACAAAAGAAAATAAAGAAGAAAAAGAAAGAGATATTTATAGAGGCAACTTTTTTTTAGTATTTTCGAAACACCGTTAGGAAAGGTTATTAGTTTTTTGTTTCTTTTCATAAAAAGTAGATAATTTGTAGCAAATCATGGTTATGCATTCTTTTCGGGTTCAGATAGGTTATGAAGAATTTCATTTCTATTCGTGACTACAATCAAGTAGACTCACAAACTCAAAACATAACCTGAACCTCTCATATTGGGAGGCACAGTCCGCGCTCTTATTAGTTTATTCAGCTTAAAATATATTAGATTGTATTTAATTTTTATATTTGAAAGTGTGACATATCAATTATATTATTTATTTTTATTATAACACGTAAAGTTGTATACTACGATAATTGTGTTTGAAAAAAAAAATCTATTTGAAAGGAGGGCTGGCTATTAAGTATTTGTTCGTATGTGACTATGTTCCATGTGTGTGATTTTCTTCCAAGGAAGGTGCCCTCCAGGAAACTTCTCCAGTTAGGCATGATTTTTTTTATATATAAATATTTTTTCCACGTTATAATTTTAATTGGTTTCTGATTAATAAAATTGTGGGAAATTATATATAAGTAGGGACCTCATGTATTATCTGGTTGGGCTCATGTGAGCCTGTCCCTATCATCATCCTGGGTGGTAATTCATTTTTATTTCAAGTTTTTAATTGTTTTAATATTATCTGCGATAAGGCCCAAAGGGCCAGCTGTTTTGGAGAGCACGAACTTGTAATTTCAATACAGCAAGTAGGATCGGTGGACCATTTTTATTCTTCTTCGGCTTTATTTTTGGAATTTTGCTTCCATTGTACCTATTTTAAGCATCTGCGTTGCTAGCAACTTAGCAAGCTGGTGAAAAAAAACAAGAAATGGTTAATTTTACCTTGTGATTAATTTATGGTAAGTGGGTTTTTTGGGGTTTAATAATTTGACTTGCTTGATTACATTTTTTTTTTCTCAATAGGACCATCCTCTATGTTAGGCAATATAATTGTTTGACTGCCCTTTGCTAAAGCATTCGGTCCTATCTTTTTTTTTATTATTATTAACTTCCACGATATAAGGAGTATTTCACACGACACGTTTTGAGTTCAATTTCAAATACTGGTAAATCACACAACAGTAATCAGGAGGAGATTGAAATGCCTCTGTGAGTCTTCTCGGCTCCCGAAATGATGGATTGCTGTGGTAAAACTACTAGCTGGTTCCCCTTATTAAAAAAAATGAAAATTGCACTTAAGAAATCATCAAATTCAATTTTAAAAAATTTGTACTTTTGTTTTGGTAAAAGCTTATAGATTAAAACAACAAATTATTTATCTCCTCATTTATGATTTGGGCACGTAAATATACATTTTGAAGTTAACTTTTTAACTTTCTTATTCCTCATTTTTATCTTGAGCTTGTTTCGAGCTCACACATGTGTTTGGTGTGCTTTTACCTTGTGAAAACTATTGATCAAAGTGGTAGTAACTGACTGTGGGTACCTCAGCTTGATTCAAGTAATTTTGTAGTGCAAGATTAAGCTTAAATTATTTCAATTGTTAACATGTGTTCTTAAGAAATTGGTTCATGACTATAGGTGGCGGAGGCTTTCATTACTATCAATTGGAAGCATGTTTTTAGAGAGGCTAATTTTATGGTTGATGCTATTACTAGCTATGGTCACTCTATTCAAAAAATTTAATCCAAGATGCCGGCCCTGCCGCTGGGGGGTGCCCCCACCCAAATTGTTTTGGTGAAAAAATGTATATACTTGTGACATTAGCAAAGTGTTTCACTAGTTTACTTGTTACATTAACATTAACTGTTCTAGTTGCTACTATCAATGTTGAAAGAGTATTTTCGGCCATTAAATTTATGAAGAATTGATTAACAAATAAGATGGTAAATCAATGGATAAATAATAACATGATTATTTTTATACAAAGTGAGAGAAATATTTGGTGGTGTTGGTAATGAAGTTGTCATGGAATGCTTTTAAAGCATGAAAACACATTGAGGGGTATTATAATATGTTGTGTGAAAAATATAGATTAATATAGTATTTTGTTTAATTAACTTTTTAACTTTTTAATTTGTGACTTTGTTGTATGAGGATGCCTTCGTCCATACAGATTTCTAGTTTATCCCTGCTTGGAAAACTTTCTATTTTTATTGTATTGGAACAAGTTGTACTCATTGTTTCTCATTATAAAGTTTTCATTTCCTAGCAAAAAAAAAAAAGAAAAAAAAAATGAACAGAAGAGAGTACTCTTTAGTTGATTTATGGATATGGTCAAAGTAGTAAAGTTAATAAGGGTCAGTTATATGGTCTAACTTTGTGTTACATGCTCGTTTTAAATGGGGTTTCCACCACTATGTTTTCAAGTAGAGGTACTCCATATAATTAACTCTATTTATATACAAATAAAATAACTAAAATTGGCATTCGTCAAGCAACTCATAGTGAAATATATAAGCTAGGGAAGGAAGAGTTGAAGATGATTTTTTAGATGAAACCATAAGAGTTTTATTAGAACATTTTGAAAATGTACAAACTTCAAGAAGAGAACCTGAGATTAAGTTGAAGAGTTCTGACACCAAAAATACTCGAAAACAAAATGATATTGATGCATATATATGTGTGTGTGACAAACATAAGAAGTAACAAGGAAATGTAACAACACTTCAAAATCAAAAGAACTTTGATCCTGCCAACTAAAATTGAAACATTTCATAACCTGCCTCGTAAGAGATTCTACAACAAAACTAGTGTCCAGACACTTTGAAACGCAAAAGATACAAATAGTTAATGCTATCGGAGATTATGTGTATAAAGATGCTAGGGAGACTAAATTTATAGACCAAAATTGCAAACTAAATGATGTGTCACCAATAAAAATTAAGAAATGAACACGTTTATCAACGTTTAAATAATAATACAATTATCATCTTCCATGTCATTTAGTAAATTTACAAAACTTAATTTACAAATTTAATCTCCCTATTACTCGTGCATAAAATCACCAACAAAACTACTAATTGCATCGAGATACACACCCCGCTAGCTCCCCCATAAGGCCATCTCCAACCGAAGGGTCCAGAGGGCCAGAGGGCCGAAAATAGCCCTAAAACCGTCTCCAACCGAGGGCTAGGCCAAAGGGCTCTGGAATCTGGGAGGGCCCCACGGGATCGGAGAGGGCTGGAGGGCTGGAGGGCTGGCTGCTTTCGGCTAGCCAGCCAGCCCCGGGCTGGCTATTTTTTTTTTTAATGTTTCCTATTGCTGTCGGTTAAAACCGACAGCATTGAAGAGCTTTTTTTTTTTTAATAGTTTGAAATATTTTTGAATGTAACGTAGCTGACTCAGCTAGCCGTTGGTTTTTTTTTTTTTTTTAATTTATTTTAAACATTTTTTTCTTCTATAAATATGGTGAAGTTCTTTCAATTCTTCACTTCATTTGCAATATTTCCTTCTTCAATATTTTTTAATATTTCCTTCAATATATTTCTCAATATTTCCTTCAATATTTCCTTCAATATATTTTCTAATATTTCCTTCATCTATAATATTTGTTTCAATTTTTCAATATTTCCTTCAATATATTTTCCAATATTTCCTTCATCTATAATATTTGTTTCAATTTTTCAATATTTCCTTCATCTATAATATTTCTTCATTTCATTTGCAATATTTCCTTCATTTTTTTTCAAAAAAAAATGGCCTCATCTGCAATGAAAGGTAGGGCTTGGACTCGAAAAGAAGATGAAGCTCTTTACAAGGCTTATAGATGGATCTCAGAAGATAGTGTGAGGGGGATTTCTCAAACAAGTGAAGGTGTTTGGACTCGTGTGTCCAAAAAATACTTAGAGTTCTACGAAGGCACCATTCCACCGAATATCCGAAACCACGAAAGTTGTTCTTCAAGATGGAAGAAACATCTTCATCCAAGTTTGAATAAATGGCATCAAGCACTATTAGCAGCAACAAGTAGACATGAAAGCGGCGCCAATTACTATGACGAAGTTAGTGTTTTTACAGTTTATTTTAAATGTTTAATTACACTACATTAATTTCGTGAATTAATTTCCTAAAATTTTTTTAATTATATTTTCTAGGTACGCCAAGCGGAGGAATTGTATATGGAGGGCAGCTCAAAACCCTTTCAGTTTCACGGTTGTTGGGAAATTTGTAAAGGGTGGGTGTTATTTGAAGATCCACCTCAACATAGAGTGGATCCTTTGGAAGCTGCATCCCCATCTGTAGATATGAATGAAGATGGATCTCCTACCATTCAACAAACAAGGGTAGAAAATCCGACTCCGTCCGAAATTTCTTTACCTAGGCCTATGGGACGAAACAAGGCCCGAAGGTTGAGGGAAAAGGGCAAGGCAAATGCTGATTACGCCGCTCAACATGAAGTGGCGGCCTCATTTCGATTACTGGCGGAGCAAAATGCCCGTGAGGCGGAAGAAAGGAAGTGTAGACATGAAGAGCGAGCCAAACAAATACAAGAAGAGATGGATGATAAGAATATGGAAAGGAACACTTCGAATTACACTCCAATGAGTAAGGCCTATTTTGATAGGAAAAAAAAAGAAATTATGGCTCGGCGGCAATTGTTTATCTCTGACTATACTCCTACAATGGTGGATGATGAAGATAATATTGATTATGGATATTAAATTTAAGTCATTGTAATTTTTAAATTTAAGTTAATGTTGTTTTTAAATTTAATTTGTAGTGTTTAAATATAAGTTGTTGTTTTTAAATTTAAGTTGTTGTAGTTTTTAAATTTAAATAATAAATTATGTTTGGCCTTATGGCCCTTTGGCCCTCGGTTGGAGACGGTTTTTTGTGACAGGGCTAAAACGAGCCCTTTGGCCCTCTGGCCCTCAGTTGGAGACGGAGGCAAATATGGCCCTGTACTGTTCATTAAAATATTAATATCTTGGGGAATCTTGGAGGGCTAGAGGGCTCAAACGAGCCCTCTGGCCAGCCTTCGGTTGGAGATGGCCTAAAACATTGACAAAAGACACAAGCTTACAAGAGAGAATCTAACACGGATAATAGTGATAGATAACTAAATAGCAGTAAATAACTAAATATCATGAGTTAATTATACATGTAATTTGTCGGTGCACAGGAAGTAGGATGTTAGAATTGGTTTCATTTATTTTGTATATATAGACCATTTCTTAGTGCAGACAACACAGTGGAGTCATTAGGTGCAGCAATGTCTAACTGCCCCATGCATAAGCAATCAGTTGCATGATGCCAATTTATTATTTAGTAATAATCTCTATCTTTCCATTCTCCTTCAAATATCTTCATTTTACCGCCCTCTATATGCTTCAATCTAAACGATGCAACCAATAACATAACACGATTACATACTTCTTTTTTCTAATACAAACAATACTAAAGAAGGAGAATTCGAACTCAGGACCTCAAGTGTATATACTTCAGTTTCTCATTCTAATATTCATTTTTCTAAAAATTTGACTGAAAGGAATTGAAGTACATAACATTCAGAAATAGCCAATTTCATTCTAATTAGATACTTCAGATATAAAAGAATTATAGTCGATCATGATATTTTGATCCCTACCATCCAATGACTGTGCTAAATTTTAAGACATAGACAGAGGGTTGTTGAATAGCCAATTCCTCAAAGGGGTTTAATGAACATCACCTACTCAAAAATGGCCTGGATGTTGATATTTTACTACATACATAATTAAAATGTAAGGTCCTGCATGTACGTGTCCTTTCATGTCTCCATCCTCCAGCTTTTTCTTCCTTTTGCATGCCCTAAATTCCGATATTTTGTTCTTCATTTCTGACTCTCGACACCATCAAAGGATCCCTCTAAGCCGGCACGCAAACACTGCACATAAAATATCAGACCGAAGACATAAACAAATAAGTAATGTATAGGTGGAATTACGTGTCTTGTGTAACACATGCAATGTTAAAAACATATTATCAATCGATCATATAGCATCTCTCGCTCACCAATAACCCTTTTACGGAATATAAACGGAAATTTAGCTCAATATTTGAAGCATTGAGATCTCGCTTTACGAAACTTTGCACCTATATTGAATAGTTACTAGCATGTACATGTCTGACTCATATGGATGGGTTAATTAATCTTCTATCCACTTGGAGCCAAAAAATGGTCCACACTAGAGACTGATAAATAAATAGTATAGGATGTAAAATGTAATTTCTATTATTATTGGAAAATAATAATAATAATATTATTATTATTTTGGGTTTTGGGTAGATATTATATTGGCGGAGTCTCGTTTTTTTAGTCACGTGGTGATCAATAGTTTATGGCCATCCACTCTTGAATAAGTTTAAATTAAAATATTAATAGCACGTATCATTTATGCTCTTCTGCTAATATTACATCTTAAGGTGAGTAACCATGTATTCTTTAATCACTCGATACCTGAGAAAAAATTTATGTATACTAGCTTATATTAAACTAGATTATGTAACTCATGAATATGGTTTCGATGAGCATGCATGATTAGATTCACATCCTTCTTTTTGTTACTCCATTGATTAAAATCCTATTCATTTTCAATTTTTGATCAAGGTCCTTGGGTATTAATAACATCATTAATTATTTGAATAATAAAATATTTTTATTTTTAAATATATTCATTTAGTGTTAAAAATGCTACAATTAGTATATTTATATTTATGGCTAATTTTTTTATCATATATTTTTATTTTTAGTTTGAACCTATTTTTAATTTGCAAATATTTTTTAATTTGTACCAATTTTCTTTTCATTTTTAATTTGTACCCATATATTAGTTTCTTTTTGTGCCCAATTTTTAAAAGTTTTATTTGTGTTTGTACCCATGTGTAAACCGTCACGTGACATTGTATATTTAATCAATGATAGAAAAATTATATATGGTATATTTATGTTTTATGCCTAAACTTTGTATCATATATTTATATTTTTAGTTTGTACCCACTTTTAATTTGCAACATTTTTTTAAAATTTGTAGTATTTTCTTTTTAGTTTTATTTTGTACCCATGTATTAATTTCTTTTAGCACCTATATTTTAAAAAAAATCATTTGTACATAATTTTTTAATCTTTTATATGTACCCTAATTTATTTATAATGTACGCATTCTTCTTTATTAATGCACCACCTTGTTATATGTGAAATGTACCTATTTTTTTGTAAAATGTACCAATTTTTTAACACTATGGATGCATTCTTTTGCCATTTATTATTTCTTATTTTTACATAGTTTTTATCCATTTATTAAATCAAAATGTTTGAATTTTTTTATTGTAACCGTTTCTAATAGTAATATAATGAGGGATTTTAAATTTATAGGATTATAAATCTCATAAAATATCAAACAATTAATGTCAAAACTATAAAAATAAAAATATTAATAGTAATATAATGATGTGTACAAAGTCAAGGAACTTTGATCAAACTTTGAATACTATTAAGGTTTTAATCAAATAATGTTAAGGATTAGGGACCGCATCCAAAGTATCTTTTTATCTTATAAGTTGATGCTACAGTTAAGATGCGGCTGTCGTCATCCCCCCTCCCTCCCGGAACAGTGACGTTTGTGTTTATCGAAAGAAACTCTGTTTAATTTATAGTAATTAAATAAGTGTATAATAATACGATTCGTTTGACTTAAAAGTGCTTGAGGCCAAGTTCTCTCCCTCCCAACTTTCCATCCAACTTGCAATTTTGACATCCCCAAAACGTAAAACCCCCCACTTGTTTTAGACGCCCAACCAGGGTTCTTGTCTCGTTGTTCCCCTTAAACTAAGCTTATATTATATAATTTACTTGCTAAAAATTGTGACACTAGTAACAATCAAGAATGTTGTAAAGGAAGCAACTTCCAGCTAGCTTATTAATCTAGAGTTTAAACAAAGTGAATGTGATGTAGAACACATGGCTAGGAAGATTGATGAACAACATTTTTGGAAGGCGCAAAACTGACAGCAAGGTTCGAGGGACGCATGTTTATGCGTCAACGTCATAATTAGGTGAATGATATGTTGTTTCAAATAGAACGACGCAAGGAACAATACTCACCACTTTTGATTGTGACATGGGGCAATATGGGCCATATTTCTCTTAGAAATTGAAATATACTTCATTATTATTTGTTTACAAGAGGGAAGTCCTCTTTTATAGAGGGCCAAAACTAATCCTAACAAGTGGACAAGCCAAATGATGATTACATGAGGAAAACACCGAAGAGGAAAATAAGAAGAAAATGAAAGCAAAGCAAAGTAATGATAGTTAGCTATAAAGCAAAGTAATGATGACTAGCTATAAAGTAAAGTAATGATGGCTAGCTAGAGGAATAATTACAAGTATATTGTCTATACCAATAATGTTTAGCAGCTATTGTTGACACTCCCCCTCAAGTTGGTGCGTAGATGTCATGAATGCCCAACTTGCTTAGTGAGTTGTGAAATACTGAACTTGTGACTGCTTTGGTGAGTATGTCTCCTAATTGATCTTCAGATTTAACGAATGGAACTTCAATAAGTCTTGCCTCAATTTTTTCTTTAATAAAATGTCTATCCACCTCCACATGTTTGGTTCGATCATGTTGAATCAGATTGTGAGCAACGTCAATTGCAGCCTTGTTGTCACAATGTAGACGCATAACATGCTTGGGCCTAAATCCCAAATCTCTCAGTAAAGTTTTCACCCAAAACAGTTCACATACTCCATGTGCCATGCTTTGATATTCTGCTTCAGCACTTGATCTATCAACAACCTTTTGTTTCTTACTACGCCAAGAGACCAGATTTCCTCCAACAATAACAAAGTATCCTGATGTTGATCGTCTGTTAGTTACATCATCAGCCCAATCAGCATCAGTGTAGCCTTTAACGTCTAGATGATCATGTTTTGAAAACATTAATCCTTTCCCAGGAGCTGACTTTAAATACCTCAAGATACGGTTTACAACATCCATGTGTGTTTCACTTGGTGCATGCATAAACTGGCTTACCATGCTGATTGCATATGCTATATCTGGTCTAGTATGTGCAAGATATATTAGCTTACCCACAATTCGTTGATATCTCTCTTTGTTGGTAGGTATCTGATCAGGATATTCACCAAGTTTGTGATTCAGCTCAATTGGGGTATCTGCTGGTTTGCATGCTAGCATCCCAGTTTCCGTCAAAATATCAATAACATATTTCCGTTGTGATAGAAATATTCCTTGTTGTGAGCGGGCCACCTTAATGCCCAATAAATACTTTAAAGCACCGAGATCTTTCATTTCAAATTCACTTGCTAGATACTTTTGCAGTGCTGTCTTCTCTTCTGGATCATTTCCTGTAGCCACCATGTCATCCACATATACAATAAGAGCAGTGATTTTACCTTTCTTATGCTTTAAGAAAAAGAGTATGATCTGAGTTGCTTTGCTTGTTTCCGAAAAATTTCATCGATTTGGTAAATCTCCTAAACCAAGCTCTCGGTGATTGCTTTAAATCATATAACAACTTTTTTAGTTTACAAACGTTGTTGGTCTGATTAGGATCCAGCTTGCATCCTTGGGGAAGCTCCATATAAACTTCTTCTTCTAAATCTCCATGCAGGAAAGCATTTTTTACATCGAATTGTTGCAAAGGCTAGTCAAGGTTTATTGCTAGGGATAAAAGTACAGGAATAGTGCTTATCTTAACTACATGGGCAAAAGTATCTCCGTAGTCAATGCCATATGTCTACATGTAGCCTTTTGCCACTAATCTTGTTTTGTATCGCTCAATAGTGCCATCTGCATTGAATTTTACTGTGTATATCCATCTGTAACCAACTGATTTCTTCCCCTTGGGTAGGTTAGTTAACTCCCAAGTGGAATTTTTCTGGAGTGCCTCCATTTCTTCATTCATTGCACGAGTCCACTTAGGATCTTTCATATCATCCTCTACACTACAAGGAATAGATACAGTGGATAATTGATTTACAAATGCCTCACATGATGTAGATAGCCTATGAAGGGACACATGGTTAGCAATTGGGTATTTAACCTTGGCTCTAGAATCAGGATCATATAACTGTTTAGGAATCCCTCGAGATTTTCGAGGGAGAAGTTGATAATTAGTGGACTCAATTTGACTTGCCTCAGGTACGATCTCAATAGAATTAGATTGATCAGTTACCTGTTGATTGCGTTCAGGGGCTGATTGATCATGTGGTACGGTCGAAGAAGGCAATCCCAAGCCATCTGGACTTAACGTTGCTGGATGTACTTGTGTGTCTGATGTTGGAGTCGATGATTCTGTTTCTGCATGTATTGTTTGATTATAGTCGTCTGCCGACTTATCAACATTTATCTCAGTTTTTGAAATTTCTGCAACAATTTTAATGTTGCTAATGTCTTGGGTATCCTCTTCAAACATACTATTCTCCTCCTGAATGGGATACTCAATGTCTCCCTTTGAAAAATATGTTTCTCCTTCTTGAAACTGGACAACTGCAGTGATGTATAGAGTTTGGGTAGGAGGATGAAAACATTTGTATCCCTTTTTTGTATCAGAATAACCCAAGAATACACACCGGAAGGCACATGGATCAAACTTCCCCTGTTGATGTGGATAAACCTATACATAAGCCACACAACCAAAGACACGTGATTCTAAGTTTGGGGTAGATGGAATGGTGAGAAGGTGGTTAAGTGTTTGGAATGGTGTTTGATATTGGAGAGTACTAGATGGTGTTTGATTTATGAGATATGTTGCAGAACACAGTGCCTCCCCTCAAAACTTGTGATGCATATTGGCACCATATAAAGATGCATGAACCACTTCTAAGAGATGTCGATTCTTCCTCTCTGGCTACACCATTTTGTTGAGGTGTATAGGCACATGTGGTTTGATGAACAATACCATGCTCTTGCAAATAGTTATACAGAGCATGATTGACATATTCTCCTCCATTATTAGACCTAAGTGTCTGAATTTTCTTGTCAAACTGAGTTGCAACATATTGATGAAAAATATTGAACTTGGTAGGAACTTCACTCTTGTGCTTCATTGGAAACACCCAGGTCATTCTAGTACAGTCATCTATAAATGTCATAAACCATCTAAATCCAGAAGTGGTAAGAATTCTGGCAGGACCTCAAACATCAGAATGAACGACCATGAATGGCACAGAACTTTTATTTAATCTTAATGGATAGGGGAACACGATGACTTTTGGCCAAAATACAAATTTCACAATGGAAATCAGATTCTTTGAATTGGGGAAAAAGTTCAGGGAATAAAAGTTTAAGATAACCAAATGAGGGATGTCCTAATCGCCTGTGCCATAACCAAATCTTCTTCATTTGGGTTGATTCGTCTCTATTTACATGATGCACTTGACTCAATCTATTGCTGCATTCTTCCGTTAAGTCCAAATAATATAGTTTGCCCCTTCTAGTACCACAACCAATCACGGCCCTAGTGAGCAGATCCTGGAAAAGACAATATAGTAGCCAAAAGGAAACAGAACAATTAAGGGAGTCAATAATTTAAGAAACAGATAAAAGATCGTAATCTAGGGATGGTACAACTAGGACATGATCAAGATTGAGTGAGGAAGTTAGTGAAAGAGAGCATTCTTTAGTAACCAGAGAGATTGAACCATTGGCACTGGTAATGAATGTTTGGTTGGCTGTTTTTAGTGAGTGAAGAATGTTAGCATCATATGTCATGTGATCTGTGGCACCTGTATCAATAATCCACGATTTATTACAAGTATTAACAGATGTAGAATTAGATGTACCTGAGGTGTTCAAGTGCTCTGCTGGATTCCTTCTTTCGTCCTTTGTGAACCCATCCTTCTGGATAGCCAATAATCTCATAACAGCCTTGAATAGTATGATTTTTCAATTCGCATTTGGTGCACTGCATAGGTGGTCGATTACGAAATCGATCAGCTGTTGAGGAGTTTATGTTTTGAAGTCGAGGTCTTTGTGGAGATCGAGAATTTGTGGTAAAGAGCACAGTACCCTTAAGCATGGTGGCACTTTCTGACATGGTTCCTTGTCGATTGCTTTCACGTTTGACATGAGAGTATGCTCCTTCAAGACCAGGTTTGGGCTCCATCCTCAAAATCTCACCATGAATTTGATCAAACTTGTTGTCTAATCCTGCAAGAAAAATATAGACTTGAAGTCGCTCAATTTCTTGCTGCCTTGATGAGATATCACCTGGGTCCTTCATGTTAGTAGGACTAAGTTGATCAAGTTCTTGAAAAATCTTGGTGAGATTGCCGTAATAGTTAGCAATAGGAGCTCCATTTTGCTTCATGGTAAATGACCTTTTATGAAGATCATAAATTTTTGCTTCATTAGAGCCATATGAGTAAGTTTTTTTTATGGCATCCCATACCTACATGGCTGTGTCGTAACAGATGAACCGCTTCATCTGATTGGGTGTCATAACATCAAATAACCAACTTTTGACTTGGCAATTTTCAGCTCGCCACTTGTTATACAGTGGGTCTGTGATTGCAGGCTGCTTGGTATCACCGTAAAGATGCCCATGTTTTTCTCGACCTACAATTTTCTTCTCTATGACTTGATGCCATAGAGAATAGTTGTTCTCATCCAGTTTAATTCCTACAGAGAAATTGGAATTATCATTTTGAATGGTGACCACTTGTGTGGTGGAGTTTGATTCACCTGGTGTGAATGACTGAATTGGTAGGTCTGATACTTCATCATCACTAGCCATTGTATAGGCTTAAGATCAGTGAAGTTGAAATAAAAATAAAACTGATATGATGATTGAGATATGATATGGCGGAAGCTTTTTTTTGTTTTTGAGGTTCAAGAGTCAGTCATGATCGACTGCTTTGATACCATCTCAGA
Source organism: Malus sylvestris (assembly GCF_916048215.2). Taxonomy (NCBI): domain Eukaryota; kingdom Viridiplantae; phylum Streptophyta; class Magnoliopsida; order Rosales; family Rosaceae; genus Malus; species Malus sylvestris. The sequence continues at coordinate 21,220,741 of NC_062273.1, read as the reverse complement.
AATTGAAATATACTTCATTATTATTTGTTTACAAGAGGGAAGTCCTTTCTTATAGAGGGCCAAAAACTAGTCCTAACAAGTGGACAAGCCAAATGATGATTACATGAGGAAAACACCGAAGAGGAAAATAAGGAGAAAAGGAAAGCAAAGCAAAGTAATGATGACTAGCTATAAAACAAAGTAATGATGGCTAACTATAAAGTAAATTAATGATGGCTAGCTAAAGGAATAATTACAAGTCTATTGTCTATACCAATAATGTCTAGCAGCTATTGTTGACAATTTCTTTGTTTACAATCTCAAAACAGCGTTTGAAATTTTAGGGTACTTTATTAACCGTTGATTTTATTTTCTCTACAAACTTTAAGACCTTTTAGGGTTTGGTTTTATGTTTTGGCATATAAATATACTACTTGGGTGTTGAAATTGTGATCTTTCAACTATTATTCAATAAACGTGAACTTTCTATCAATTTTTTTAGTGGATTCTAGCACTACTAAAAATGTGGACATTTGGCACCCTTTTCTCCGCACGGTTTGGTTTTGGTGCCTTTTGCTCGCCCATAGGCAATATTTGTAAATGAACGTTGTGGAAAAGAAAATTTTGCCCACAATTCAAAAAGGGTGTGCTTCGTGGAGATTTCTAGTAGTGTAGGGCTTGCTAGTGGTTTTAGCGTTGAGATTTAATTTAGTTTCCCTTCTCGTACATCTCGATGTATGGGTCAGATCGGTTTCCCTCATGTGCCATTAATCTTAGCTAGCTAACAAATTAAGAATCAATTAATTGAAGGAAGCAACTAAGAATCAATTAATTGAAGGAAGTGTTAAAAGTTCCATTATAAATTAGTTGACAATGGTAGGAGTGTCCAAATTCTTTATAAGTTTTTGTAAAGTTTCTTACTTTCTGATGTCAAAATTGAAAACTAAAAACAGTTACCAAACAAGATTTCAAATTTTAATTAAAAAATATAAAAAATAAAAACAAAATGATTATCAAACGACCTTTTAACTGTCATTTTTGCTTACCATTCCATATACATATATTTCTTCCACAACATCTCCTACCATCGATATGCACTCCTTATTTAAAAGAGATTTTAGTCCTTATTTAAAAGATAATTTTCTCATTCGTATCTAAAAAGTAAAAATAATGAAAATTGAAACCAAAGGGTGGTCACCATACCCTTGATTAATACAATCATTATTTAGAATAGTTTGAGTATACATTCACTATTTAGAAGAGTACGTACTCTTGTCGAGGTAAATAATATTATACACACAAACTCACTGCATATCAGTTTAAAGAATTTATTTATCTTTTAAAGGTAAAACCATGTCTTAGTTAAACATATTATAAAATGCTGTAGCGTTCGCGAAAATTCGGAGAGTACGTAAGATATCAACTTTCATGCTGTGGCATGTTTGACAAAATGTTGTAACTTAAAAGTAGCATGAATTCTATTCAATGTTATTATATGCTCATCATTTGATGCCTTCCCTAGGTTTCTATTTGAAGATAAGAAAAACTATGATAATAAAAAACTGTGATAATATCTGGGTTGATGTATTTGTTTTGGGTGATGATAGAGAGATTAACTTTTTAGATCATATTGCAGACCACATAATGTGGTGATTAATGGTTGAATCTTTTATAAAATCATTAACCGTTACATTATTTTATTTACAAAACACAGTCTATAGAAATATGGTTTCTTCAGCAGATTCCATTTGTTCTTAATTTTCTCGTTACGAAATATTTTGTCGTAATCCCTTGATCACCCATCTGGCAGCCAATATAATGTACAGATTGCTCTTATCGATGTTATATATATATGAAGGAAAAGAAAAAAAAATGGAATAGAAAACCATAATATATTGAAAGTTTTAACGAAATATTTCCGGTACTGTTTATTTTAACGAAAAATGACATTTTTACCCTAAAAAATCATTCCTAATAGTATTCATTTACACTACCTTTTTGTCATTTTGATTAAAACTTAAAGTTTTAATATTATTTTCATTAGGTTTCCTTAATATTATATAAGCGCCCTAATAATATGTACGGAACGTTCTGGCTTATGATGATAACATTGTTTTCTTTGAGAAACATCTTGTCTCTAGGGATATCTTTGTTGGATTATATTATCGCGACATTTCAAAAATCATCATTGAGTAATTTGCTGGAACAGTAATCTAATTTTAAGCTTTTATATTGACAAATACTTAAATATATGTTATATATAGTTATGTATCGTGCACTACAACACATGGATTATTTTTTATTTTTTTATTTTTTTATTTTTTTATTTTTTTGTCAAAGCACTACAACACATGGCGTTAAGTCTCTAGATTAAGCGATGAATCACTATTACTTGCATATATAAGCTTTTTGTTGAAAGCATCTAATACTGAATGCATATGCTGAAGAGTAAGACTCGATATTATTGTCACGCTCTAGATTTGGGGTGGGTGAAAAAATAACTCCGCAGTTGTTGCACGAATAAAAATAAAATGAAAAATAAATAATTATTATTTTACATTATAAGGTTCACAATAGCACACAATCACATTCTAATTTATATTATAAAGTTTCTTTTAGACTTTCAGTGAAAGTCGACTACTTTTCAAGTCTCTGGTTCAACATTGTCAATGACAATAATCTATAAGGGGTGAGCTACTAACTCAGTAGGGTAATAACCACAATGCATTCAGCATAACAGAAGTAACGATAATGCATGAATGTAACGTTTCCTTTCATCCTAATTTTGGAAACCCAATTAACAAATAATCTCATTTCCTTTCATTAGTCATATTGTCAAACTCTTAGTCCTAAAATTCGAACCCGATTTGATCATTTTATCGGACTCTAACTGAAGGGGCTTCATACCCTTTTCTTGTGCACTGTGGGCTGAACATAGATCATGACAGGAACAAAGCTAGATATTTTTTTAGTTAGAGGCATCTTAAAACAACAAAGTAAAATTAAAATGTACAACATGTTATATATACTAAATGAAACACTTATATGTTAATTCATAATCTCTTACGTGCAATACATTATAATTTTCCTCCATTTGCTTAATGTTTTGAGAACAGTCCAATTTCATTAATATCTCTTTTCCTTTATATAACTGTGTTATAGTTCAATTCTACAAAGAATTCATCTCAATACCTATAGCCGATTTTTTTATTTTGAGTTACATGTTGATAGTTTAGGGATGGACATTGTGTGGTTTGGTGCAGTTCCGCTTAATTAATTTTATTACTAAAATTTTACGATTCTGTTCACACTAATTCCGGTTCGGTTCGGTTCATGCTGGTTTACAGTTCCGAATACTAAATCATTTGAATACCAAATCAAAATGTTATTCAAAGTTTACTTTTTTTTTCTTTGCATGCTTGCATTCAAATACAACTTCTAAAATAGTTACACAAAGTTACAAACAAAACAAGTCATTTTTAAATACTAAATCAAAATACAAATATCCCCAACACCAAGCAAAAAATAAAAATAAAAATACAATTCAAATGTTCATTGCTGCAAAATCAAACAAACAAAAAACTTCAAATTTTGGCAGCTCCTTGGCACCGTGCCGATGTCAAATTTCCTTTTGAAACAGCATACACGGTGCAAAATCTTGGAGTGCAGGCTGAGATTTTTAAGGGAGTCCTTTTTGTTTCCTTAGAGCATTAATTGTTAACATGAATTAAGATCACTCACAAGGTAATTCTGATACAATCGTTCACTAAATACATGAAGCATGATCACTTTCAATGGGTGAACTCTGAAAGTGAAAGATTTAATTGAGAAATGCTCATACGTAGTCGCCCTAGGTGAAATCAGTTTAGTTTTCATCTCTCATTTAGTGACACTTGTATACACAACTATAGAATATAATTAAATATATTCATGATTCAGTTCTGAACCGTTTGATCAACACAGTTTTCTACAGTTTATTTTGTCGTGGTTTGATTCGGTTTCATGGTTCCACGGTTTTTATGCCAACCCCTATTAATAGGTACCAATCAACGTGTTTAACACAAAGATGCATTAAACAGAGAACTTATCAAGAGAAATGAAATGATATCCACACATCTCTTTTATTTTTTTGTGCACATATTTGTTTATTTATGTTCATTGATTTTCCTTTAATTTATTCAATCTAATAATTAGAAATAAACAAGAATATGTAAGAAGAGAGGATGGGTGTGTGGAAATCACTTTCCTATGTAAAAACAACAAACATTGATAAATCAAAACCATGTTAAAATTTAATAAATAATATGCACAAGCAAGCAAGAAGAAACATAACCAATAAAGCAAGTACACAAAAAATGATAAAAACTCCAAGTTAGAATATAATTAGGTTGATTATACTTAATTTCTATTGCATATGGCATAAGATAATGGGAGGGGTGTTGTTGGCAAAATATAAGTGAATATTGTACTTCATTGGGTTATTAGGTGAGGTTTTAATTTGGAGGTTGACATTATTAACTATGTTGAGAAAAGCTTAATGAGTAAGGAAGATTGATGAACACAGAGGAAGAACCAATGAAGATTGCAAAGAGAAAACAAGGAGATAGAAAGCTATAGAGAAGTTAGAGAGAGAGCAACAAACTGAATAGATTTCATTAAAGCACTCAGTGTTAAACCAACGGTACATATACAGTGATTCTAACTAAGTTGCCTATGTGGCATATCCAGTACAACCAACTTTACTGTAACAACCTTATCTTTCTCTATATAAACCTATAGATTGTTGACACCTGTTATTACTCCCGTCAATCTCAGCTGGGAACTCCTAGCCTAAGATTGTGACAATGCTTAATGAACAGAGGACTATGCAATCCCTTGGTAAGTATATTAGCAACCTGTGACTCTGTTGGTACATAATTCACTGTTATATCTTTGTTTTGGACCTTTTCTCTAACAAAATGATAGTCAGTGTCTAGATGTTTTATGCGGGAGTGAAACTCTGGATTGAGGAGAGTGCCAAAGTAGACAGATTATCATAATGTAGAGTTGGAGGATAGTTCAATACTTGATGCAAATCTTTTAGAATTGATCTGATCCAACAAACATCAGCAATGCAATGAGCTAAAGCCTTATACTTAGCTTTAATTGAACTTCTTAAAATTGAAGCTTGCTTCTTTGATTGGCATGAGATGAGATTATTGCCAACATACACCGCATATACTGAAATTGATCTCCTTGTGTTGATATCTGCAGCCTGTTAATCATCGGTAATTGATCAAGAATCTAAAGAATTTAGAGAGAGAAGGAGAAAGCTTAAGAGAGAGAGATAGAGTTATTTTCTGTAAACTGTTCTTCTTATTTCTTCTTACTGAAGTTATTACATTCTACTGATATTTATATAAAGGCCATACATCATAACCACCTTTCTAACAATCCCAACTACCTACACCTATATTGAGTTGACAAGTGGCACCATATCTACCCTTGATTATACTCTAACATCCTTCTGCAAGCTCATGTTTGGATGAACCAAGCATGAGATTGTTACAATGAGTGTGGAATAATGGTGCACTCAGTCCCTTAGTGAAGATATCAGCAAACTGTTCTCGAGAAGACACAAACTGAACTCCAAGCCGTTTTTGTCCGCTCCTTGACGAAATGAACATCCACCTCAATATGTTTCGTCTTTTGATGTTGGACAGGATTAAATGATAATGCGATGGCAGATAAGTTGTCACAGAAAAGAACAGGGGAAGAAGGGATTTGAACCTGCAGAAATGATAGAAGTTGTAAGATCCAATCAATCTCAGCATTGGTAATAGACATTGCGCGGTAATCAGCCTCTGTGGAAGACCGAGATACAGTTTGCTGTTTCTTGGAAGACCAGGAGATAAGATTAGCACCAAGAAACACCACCATTCTAGTAGTTGACTATCGATCATTCGGATCACCTACCCAATCGGCATCATTAAAAGCCCGAATTGTCAAATCACTCTTAGAGTAAGTAAGACCAAGCTGCATGGTGCCTTTCAAATACCGTAATATCCGCTTTACAGCAGTGAAGTGAGACATCATAGGGTTTTGCATAAACTGACAAACTTGGTGCACAGAGAAAAATATCTGGACGAGTAAAGATAAGGTATTGTAAGGCACCTACAATGCTTCGATAGGCAGTAGGATTGGTATATGAAATGCCATCATCCTTCAATAATCGGTTATATGGTAAGCAGAGAGTCTCAGAAGACTTGGATTCGAGCATTTCTGTCTTCTGCAATAGATCTTGAATATATTTAGACTGGGAGAGAAACAATCCAGAAGTTGTTCAAGTGATTTGAATGCCAAGAAAATAATGTAACTCCCCAAGATCTTTAAGGTCAAACTCAGAAGTAAGCGAACCAATAACCTGTTTAATAGCCGTTAATGAACTTCCAGTAATGATAATATCATCAACATATAACAATAGAATCACAACTGCACTGCCAATTGTATTGATGAACAGAGAGGAATCAAAGTATGTGGATTTGAACCCTTTTGTTGGTAGAAAGGTAGTGAATCTTTCATTCCATGCACGAGGGGCTTGTTTCAAGCCATAAAGAGACTTGTGAAGCTTACAAACAAGATGCGGATGACTAGAATCTTCAAACCCCGGAGGTTGTGACATGTAGACCTATTCTTGCAGTAAACCATGCAAAAATGCATTTTGCACATCTAATTGCCGAAGAGGCCAGCCAAAATGAGCAGCAAGAGATAAAACTAACCTCACAGTGGTTGGTTTGACCACAGGACTAAAGGTCTCTCCAAAATCTAAACCAGGTTCTTGGCTAAAACCTTTGGCAACCAAACAAGCCTTATGTCGTGCAATGGAACCATCAACATTCCGTTTTAGTTTAAACACCCACTTACAGCCTACAAGATTCTTCTGAGATGGTAAAGAAACCAATGACCAAGTACCTTGAGAATGAAGAGCATTTATTTCCTCCTACATAGCATTGTACCAAACTGAAACCTTAAGAGCATTCTTATAAGATGTAGGTTCGATAACTGAGAGGTCCACTTCACTAGAGTCTGTCAAGGCAACAAGGAAGGCCTTGCTTTTGATGATACCACTTTTGCTCTGTGTTTGCATAGGATGCAAGTTAATGGGAGCAATGGGAAGAACCACTTGCAAATTCTCAAAGCAAAATGGTAAGCTTACAGAATCAACAGGTATAGAATCCTCAAGACCATGTGTAGAATCCATAGGGAGTGGAGATGAAGAACTGGGGCCAGCAGTAATGGACTGTGATTGTAATTGTTGCTGAGAAACAAAAGGACTTTGAGGAACATGTGAAGATGAGACTGCAGTAGACACGGGTGCTAGTGGCATTGACTCATGAGGGGTGGAAACATAATGTGTATGAGTTGAAGGAGATAAATCAGAAACCAAAATGTTATCCAGTATGGGAATGCAAGTGCAATAAAGAAGACTACTTGTAGCCGCAGGCAGGGAGGACTTATTAGTATGAGAAATCAAGTCGGTATATGGAAAGTCTAACTCATTGAACACCACATGCCTAGATATGTAATACTTGTTTCGAGAAACATCAAAACAAATATAGCCCTTGTACTGAGAAGCATACCCAAGGAAAACACATTTAGTAGTCTTTGGTTGTAATTTTGTTTCATTATAAGGTCTGAGAAAGGGGAAACATGAACAGCCAAAGATTTTAAGATGGGAAATGATGGGGAGTGTGCCATACAAAGCTTCAAAAGGAGATTTATATTGTAGGATGGGGGTAGACATTCGGTTTATAAGGTAAATAGCAGTTTGACAACCAAAAGACCAAAAGTTTGAAGGTAGAAAAGCATGTTGAAGTAGTGTAATTGTGGTTTCAATAACATGTCTATGTTTACTCTCCGCCAAACTGTTTTGTTGAGGGGTATATGGGCAAGATTTGTGATGTAGAATGCCTTGGTGTTCTAAGAAAGAATGTAACTTGTGATTAACATACTCACCACCACCATCAGTTTGTAATATTTTGACAGTAGTAGAAAATTGAGTATGTACAAAAGAGCAGAACCTCACAAAGGTGTAAAAGAAATTAGATTTATTTATAAGAAGGAATATCCAACAAAACCGAGTACACTCATCAATTAGTGTGACATAATATTTGAAACCATCTATAGAAGTACAAGGAGCAGGAACCCAAAGGTTACTGTGTACAATTTCAAATGGAATGGAAGATTGATGAGTTCTAGGTGAAAAAGATAACCTAGTGAATTTACCCTCTAAACAACTCTGACACAGTGGAACACAACATCTTTATCACATGTGATATTGGCATTTTTTAGCATCAATGAGGTAGTAATATTAGAAGGATTACCTAAATGTTTGTGCCAAACACTGGAATTGATAAGCTGTCTAAGACATGCACTAGCTTGAGGAATTGAAGGTCTAGATTGAGCAAGAACTGGTATGGGATAAAGTCCATTACTGCACGGTCCTTTGTGTAAGATCTTCCCTGTGGCTTTGTCCTGGATCCAAAAACAATAGGCATAAAAAAATGAGCCAACAATTGTTATCAAGACATATTTAATGAACTGATAACACGTTATGAGTTAACTGGGGTACATATAAAATGGAATTCAGTTTAATGGGAGAAGTGGAAGGCTGAATAACACTGCTGCCAACATGAGACACAGTTAAACCTTCACCATTGGCAATCTGCATAAGCTCAGTAGTTGGATATGGAGATGTCAGAGACAGGTTTTTAAGGTCAGCAGTCATATGGTTGGAAGCTCTTGAATTCGCAAGCCAAAATTGAGGAGAGTTCTGAGAAGATGAGCCGTGTGATTGATGAGATACCACAGTATTCATAGCATGTAAATGAGGCGAAGCTGGAGATTGAGTATAAGACATTGGCACTTATGAGGGATATCCAGCAGATGCATAAGAGGCAGTGATCAGATGAGACTGAGAAGCACCAACATAATTTGGCCCTTTGTCATTATAAAAACAGAACCAAGTGGAGTGGTTTGTTTTTCCACAGATATGACAGCCTTGTTTCGAAGGAGATCTCGATCCACAAAAAGCTGCAGAGTGACCATATGTGTTGCACAATTGACAGATAATTGAAGGAGATCCACCATTAGACAAAGTTGGAGAAGGCCCAAGAACGCCTGAAGTAGGATTAGGATACACATTCTAAGACTGTCTGTTGAATTTTACACCTTGATTAAACTTGCCCCTGCCCTTTTGTTTGGTATGATTAAACTGACGGTTCCCTCCTGATAAGAAACTAGATGGACTTGAATTATTTTGAAACGGAGATGTAGACCCTTTGGTAGCAGAAGAATGATCGGCAACCATAGCAGACAAAAGTGGATTGGGAACATGAGTTTCAACAATACGTTCCTCAGCAAGAAGTTGAGATCGGAACTCCTTAAGAGATATAACATTCTCACGACCCCGAATCATACATTGAAAAGTATTATATTCAGGAGGTAAGCCAATAAGTGCAAGAATCACAATATCCTCATCCGCAAAATGTACCCTGGCAGCAGAAAAATAATCTCGAGCTTCTTTAATCTTTTGCAAATACTGAGACACATTATCAGACCTTTTCTTGATTGTTTGTAAGTTGGACTTCATTTGAAAGATGCTAGTGCGAGAAACAGTGGAGAATTGTTCATTTAATCTAGTTCATAAATCTTGAGAACTAACACTGCCAATAGCATATGACATAGCAACCGGAGATAAAGTTGCAGTAATCAACTACATTAAAGCCCGCTCTTGCATTTTCCAGACAGTGTAATCCTCATTTGCAACAGTAGATGAACAAGTCTTAGTATTACTATCAACCGTAGAATTTCCAGAATGTTGAATAAAACGAGCAGGACAAGGGGTAGACCCATCAACAAATCCTATACTCCCATGGCCTTCCAACAACAATTGCATTTGAAATTGCCAATTGAGGTAGTTAGAATCATCCAATTTCACATGAACAGATGCAGAAACAGTGGAAATAAAAGATGTTATGGTCACATGAACAATCTGAAGTTGAGAAACAGTCACCATAATGTCGTAAATCAATTGAGACAATATTACAAACACCTGGCAGACAGAACAAACAATTTGTACTTTTGAAGAGAATCGAAGATGGCAGTACCAGAAACCCTAGAAATCGAATGAGAAGATACCAATCTTTGAAGAACCACAACACGAATTATAGAAATCGCTGTGGGAAGAAGATGAAGAACGCAATGAGCAACAAGTAACGAGTAGCGGAAGCAACTAGAGGATCGAAGATGCGCAAGCAACACCGGTGATGGATACCATGTTAATCATCAGTAATTGATCAAGAATCTAAAGAATTTAGAGAGAGAAGGAGAAAGCTTAAGAAAGACATAGAGATATTTTCTGTAAACTGTTCTTCTTATTTCTTCTTACTGAAGTTATTACATTCTACTGATATTTATATAAAGGCCATACATCATAACCACCTTTCTAACAATCCCAACTAACTACACCTATATTGAGTTGACAAGTGGCACCATATCTACCCTTGATTATACTCTAACACAGCCCAATCAAATGCTGAGATATTGATGTCTTGTGATGGTATAGAGGTAAGTCCACAATCAAGTGTAACCTGCAAATATCTTAAGATTCTTTTTACCAAGAAGAAATGTGCATCAGTTGGCTGAGTCATGTACTGATAAACAACATTCACAATATGTGCTATATTCGGCCTGGTGAATGTCAAGTATTGCAATGCCTCTACTATACTTCTGTACAATGTTGGATCCTCCATGGGTGTTCCTTATGAGACAAGTAACTGTGTATGAGGCTTTGATGGTGTTAGGGTAGGTTTACATGAACTCATGCCTACCTTATTAATCAATTCCCTTACATACTTTGATTGATTGATAAACAAACTGCCATCAAGTTTGTATTGAATGTGCAGTCCCAGAAAATATGTCAATCTCCCAATGTCTTTTAAATCAAACAATTCTGCAAGTTGAGTAATGGTTGATTGCACCTTTGCTTTATTTGAACCAGTTAGAATTATATCATCTACATAAAGTAGTAAGATGATAATATCCTCCCCATCATGCTTGATGAACAAGCTTGTATCAGATTGAGCCATAATGAATCTAAAAGATGGCAAGACTCCAATGAACTTTACATTCCAGGCCCTTAGAGCTTGTTTAAACCTATACAAGGACTTAACCAACTTGCACACATGATTAAGATACTTTGAATCAAGAAATCCATGTGGTTGCTTCATATAAATCTTTTCTTGAAGTTCTCCATGTAAAAAGGCATTCTTTATATCAAGTTGCCTCAATTCCCACTTATGATAGGTTGCCAAAGCTTATATCAATCTTAATATGGTATGTCGAACTATTGGACTAAATTTTTCTGAGTAATTAATGCCTTGCTCTTGAGCGAATCCTTGAGCTACCAACCTTGCCTTGTATCTTGCAATACTTCTATCAAGATTTCTCTTTATTTTATAGACCCATTTGCTGCCAATTATTAATCTATTAGATGGTGTGGGAACAAGATTCCATGTCCCTTGAGTTTTCAATGCATCAAACTCTTCTTGCATTGCTTGTTGTCATTTAGGAAAAGATGCAGCAGTTCTAAATGTTTTTGGTTCATCACCATCATTAATATCAGCAATAAATGAATATCTAGCAAAAACATCATCATAAGTATCATCAAAGTTCAATGATTGAAGCTCTGGAAATAAAGCAAGATAGGCGGCATAATTCTTTCTTTCAATAACTCGTCTTTAATCTTGTTTGCAAATAGTGAATTATTTGATGTTGGTTATTGCATGTAATCAGAAGCAGCTAAAGATGCACTAGGAGTAAATGGAAGAATTACCTGTAGTTGTGCAAGTTCAAGGACATGCAACAAAGGTTGAAATTGATCTTGATTTTGAGAATGAACCAGAGAATTTGAAGTTTCAAATACCTATGAAGTTCTATCACTGATCGATGTGTTGTAGCAGCACTACTATTCTCAGAAGAACTATACAACTTCTGTGATTTTAGACCTATCAATCTTAGTCGGAAAGGTTGATTTATCATGTAGAACATGTCTTGAAAGAATCAACCTTTTTTATTCTGAATTGTAACAGATGACACCTTTATAACCATGAGCATAACCTAGAAATCAACTCACTGATGTTCTAGGTTGAAGTTTGGAATCATTATAATACCTCAAGTATGGATGTACAACTGATTAAGTCTTGTAACTGTGGTGGTTTATTAAACAAGGCATAATAAGGAGAAGTCATCTGCAAAGTTCTAATTGGCATTCTATTGATCAAATACATTGCACGAGCACAAGCATGGTACCAAAACTCTTAAGGTAATCCAGCAACATTCATTTAGGTTATAGCAATTTCAATTATATGCCTATGCTTCCTCCCAACTAAACCATTTTGTTGAGGTGTGTAAGGACAAGAAATCCTCTGAGTTATTCCTTCTGAAGCAACAAAATCCTTAAAAGCTTTACTGGCAAACTCACCACCTCTATCAGATTGCATACATTTAATCCTAATTCCAAATTATACCTCAACAAAATTATAAAACTGAACAAAAGTTGGGAAAACTTCAGATTTATCAATTAGTGGAAAAATCTACACATGTTGAGTACAATCATCCACAAATGTAACATAAAACCTATATCCTTCAATTGATCTAACGGATGTTGGCCCCCAAACATCCATATGAATTCTATCAAAAGGAAGAATACATCTCACAGATTCACCAAAGAAAGGTTTCTTAGCTATCTTTCCATGAATACAAGCATTATACATCCTATGTACATCATCTATAGCATGAGATATTTGAGACTTAGCTAGCATAATAGGCATTACTTCATTTGTTGGATGCCTCAATCTGTGATGCCACACTAAAGATTTCACCAATTGTCCAATAAAAGCTGCTAAGGATGAGAAAGTTGATGCAGGGATCCAAAATAATTCTCCAGGTTAATCATTCCTTGGTATAAGATTTGCTTTGTTGCCTTGTCCTGCACAAAGAACACTGAGTCATCACAAATAAACCAGCATTCATTGTCTTTGCACAGTTGAGTTACTGATAAAAGATTAACTGCAATTGAGGGAACATGTAACACTTGTTTCAGTATTAGAGAATTGAATGGTGTCTCTATAATAGTGCTACCAATATTGTGAATTGATAATCCCTGACCATTCCTAATTTTAATTATTTTTGCACCTTCAAATGGAGCAACATTGTTCAAACTTGCAATGTTAGAAGTTATATGGTGAGATGCTCCTGTATCAAGATTCCATGTTGGAAAGTTCTGTGTAATGGCATCAATTGAGTTATTTTGAGCAGTCATAACATGGACTTGATATGAACCTTGATCATGATCAGAAGTGCTTGGATATGTTGTATACATTGCAGACCCTGGAACTTGATAAGAGTAATGTGCCATGAAAGGATTAGATGCATTAGAGTTGCCTTGCTGTTAAGGAAATGAACGAGAATGAATTTGAGGCATTGATGATGATGCAGTGAATGTTAGTGCTTGAGAGACTGGTGGTCTAGTAGGCTGATATGAATAATTTCCCCTGTGATAACACTCAAGTGCAGTGTGACCACGTTTTCTACAGATCTGACACTAAATAAAGAATCTATTAGTAGGTGTTTGAAAATTTCTGAAGAAACAATTCGGAGTTGTATGACCTCTTCTTTGACAGATTTGGCATTCAAGATGCAAAGTTGTCATTGATTCAATATTTCCAGACCATGTATTGTTTTGCCTGTATCCATTAGACCATGTACCTTTGTAACTCGATATGTATCATCCATTATTTCTCTATTAACCTCCATTGTATGGTATTTGTTATTGCTGCTGCCCACCATTATATTAAGTTGCACCAGAAAATTGACTAGATCCTAATTCAGCGTTATTACTACCAATAAGGAATAAAACCAGGTGGTTGAGACGTAAAACCAGGTGGCAGAGAGCCATATGGAACCTGAGGCACTGCAATAATTCTACCATCAATACTGGATTCAACATCAGATGACTGAGAACTTGAAGCACCATTGCTAAATTGTGAATTTCCAGAGGAACTAGATGATGCACCATTCATATACAAAGCTGACATGTTATGAGATAAAGAATTGATAACAGTTTCATTTTCTCTTTCAGCACCAAGAAGTAAAGACTTGAATTCTTTCATTGAAATAACAATATCTATTACCTATATTACAGTCCTTATAGTTGCATATTCCTTTGGCAAACCAGCTAAAGCAGCAATAATGACATCATTAATTGAAATGAACTCCCCTGCTGCAATCAATTGGTCTTTAATAGATTTGAGCCTTAAAAGATACTTATCCATCAAATCTCCACCTTTTTGAATTGTATGTAATTCAATCTTTAGATGGTTAACACTAGTTTTAGATGCAGAAGCAAATCTTTCCTCAAGATTAGACAAAGCATCTTTAGCAATTCTACAACCAATAACATGTTCAATTGCATCATCAGAGAGAGTAGCAATTAACAGACTTAACAAAGCCAAATCTAGTGATTCCCACTCTTAATAGCCTTCAATAACATCTTTAGTCACTCCAGTTTCAGTACTTAGAGTAAATTTAGGTGGACAGTCCACAGATCCATCAAAATGACCAAACAATTTGTAACCTTTCAAGATTGACTTAAACTTAAATGCCCACTTAATGTAATTGTTATCACTAAGTTTTATGGTCAGCATACCCAATAAACCTTCAATTTTGACAATAGATGAAATCATGATATCTTCAAATAACAATCTCAACAAGAACAATGAATCCTCCAATCTTTCACAACAAGTTAACATATTAAATGCAAGAATCACAAACTTTGATCTTCAAAATTCAACTAATCACAGTTGAAATGGGTAGCATTGCCTTTTCATATCCCAGAACTCAAATCTTGATTCAGAATAGTAAAACTAGCATCAACCTTTTTGGAAAGCAAATAAATTAAGAAATCGAAAGCAGAATTTATCATATACCCATCAACACACAATAATCAAGAAAATAACCAGTGCACATTCAAGAAAGAATAATATGTGACAAGATTTCGAACATTGAACCTGAAATTTCACCAGTATCCACCTTTTCACTGTGAATTATCAATACCACCAAAGTAACAGATGCAGAAAAAACTACTAGCAAGATCGCCAGAATCATGATGATGAAGCCCCTACTTTGCCGCGAAAACTACAACTCGAAATCCACACCACCGCGGCTAAGCTTCAAACCCCACAGCTGATTACATGCTCGATACCATATTAACTATGTTGAGAAAAGCTTGATGAGTAAGGAAGATTGATGAACACAGAGGAAGAACCAATGAAGATTGCAAAGAGAAAATAAGGAGAGATAAAGATAGAGAGAAGTTAGAGAGAGCAACAAACTGAACAGATTTCATTAAAGCATTCAGCGCTAAACCAACGGTACATATACAGTGATTCTAACTAACTTGCCTATGTGGCATATCCAGTACAACCAACTCTATTGTAACAACCTTATCTCTCTATATAAACCTATAGATTGTTGAAACCTGTTATTAGATATTACATGTACCTTTTTTTGGCAAACCAAGTGGATGGGGGCATCTATCCCAATGAGCCTATAGGCTCCGTTTTTGGATCTTGGTGCCCTGAGAATGTACGCAACTACTTTTAGTTCCATAATTCTATAAATTAATCACATACTTTTTTAATTTGGAACTCTAACAAATGATCATGTAAGGATCATAGTTATTCATTTCCATTTTATACCTTTCCAATAAGTTCATAATGAAGGAAATTAATAATTATCGTTCATGATAATTATAAACGGATATCAACATAACATTCTAATATACAATGTTATTCAAGAATTAAAGCTATACTCATGAACATATGAACCATGTCGATCAAGTAGTTATACAATTGAACCAAACAATACATATCACATAATCATCTATATGAAGCCATGTAACTTAACATGTATAAATATATAAGGGTTCCCCGAAATTCTCCTACCTAGATTCCAAAAGTTAAAAGCATATATCCAAGTAAATATCACAATGATCCACCACCTTGATCAACTCCTCGATAATCCGAACTTCGGCAAAACAACCCAACTAGTAATCTACACACGTCAAACCCTCCATATTTCTTTCATAATATATCTCTCTCTTCCCTTTCTTTTCCGTAAGGCACAATCTAGGACCAACTGAAGCCATTTTCATGTTCTAAAATAAAAAGGGAGTAGAGACTCCTATTTATAGGGCAAACAAGTGCCTCTGATTGGATAATTCTTTGCGGTTAGTCCCATCTGGTAGTGTTTTTTCTCCAAATTTAGATCATTGTTTCCCACAACTCAACAGCTCATACTAGTGATCTAATTCCTGTCACGTACATATCTCCTTGCATGCAAACTCAATTGCCACCTCCACAATTTGCATGTAAAGTTAGGGCCCCTCCAACTAAATGAAATAGATAGGAATCTTTTTGGAGATTTCTATGGAATACCAGAACTTATTAAGTTAATACATAATTTAATTATATAAAACTATGGCTAGTTTTTGTAGTGCAAGTATATCACGTGAAAATCTCAGGCTCATTAACTCTATATATATATATATATACACACACACACACACCAAAGAAATCCAATAAAAACTTTATTAATAGTAATACACATTTTTTAAATACGGAATCTCACAGTTACAATAGAGCTAAGTAAGGATTGAAGATGGTCGTGTACTATAGGATGGGAAACGTTTAAGGTAATTACAAGTATTGGTTGCTCAATATATACTCTGTGTATTTGATTTTTATCTACTCGAATACTGTTTGTATAAGAAAAAAGATCTAATGCATGAGAGAGTTAATAAAAAATGGCGTAGATAGGGGAAAAATCATCAGGGAAGATTTGGTATCCTTGGGCATTTCTGGGTCTTCAAAAAACTTGGTGATTATATTTAAGAAAAACTTCATTGACTGTGTAAATCGATGCTCGATTGCTTGATTTGGAATTCCTTTTCAAATATTGCCAATTTGCAATGGTCGGGTTCTCTACTATGTCTAGTTAGGTTTAGGCACTTGATCTGTTTATATTTTTCATAAACAAGTTGCTAGTTTGATATGTAGCCAACTTAGCTGGTGACCTAGCTGTAGCACGACGTATTAGTGTCAAATCAAACTATGGGGTTAGGAATAATTGGAACTTAATTAGGCGTAAGGAATAATTAACATAGGCCGACTAGTTAAGCTGCTATTAATTGTATATAACTTGAAAGTCAATGTGTGTTTCTAATGCCTACGTATCTCTATCGTTTTTAATTGCCCCCTGGTCATGAAAGATCAGTTTCTTCCGGAAAGAGATCCTCTCTGGATCTTTTCCATCAAAGCTACCGGATCAAGTGATCAGAGTCATTGAAATTTTATCCAACAATAAAAAATTATTATAGCTTTTAAAGGATCAAAAAGGTGGGCCGTTGGATGAAATTTCAAAGGCTCGGATCACTTGATCCGGTGGCCTTGGTGAAAGAGATCCAGACTTCTACCTTTCCTATGTTTTCAAAATAAGATGCTAAAATTAGGTAGGGTTTACGTGCATATGAGTTATTCGAGGGAAAGACTTTCCAACACTACTACAATATAGGCTATCACCGGCGAAGCAAAAACCGACAAGAAACCCAATTTCTGTCAGAAATTTGGCAAAAATCCGACATAAAACAATGTAATGTCGGATTGGAATAGAGATACTAATGCTAGCGTCATGAAAGGCCTTTAGTGTCGGTTTACTCGCTTAATCCGCCACTATGTAGCGTCGTTTAAAAGCAACACTGACATTGACGTTGGTTTAAAGCGACGTATACTTGAACATTAATTATAATATATCCATCCTACTATCGGTTCTAACCGACATTATCATAAAATTAAATAAATAAAATATTCAAACTTAGCAATTTAGTTATAATATATATCCACCCTACTATCGGTTCTAACCGACATTGTGATAAAATTAAATAAATAAAATATACCTAAATCGACGTCAGAAAACAATTACATAAATAAAATATTCAAACTAGTAACGGTCTTAACCGACACTGCCCTTGTTAATAATAATAAAAAATACGTGAATCTACATTTGTTTTCAATTAATTGGTACTAAAAAAAATTGTATAACCAAATTAATAAATTTCAAGTATTGGCCAAAACAAACATTAATAAAAATAATTAACAAGAAAAATAGTGCCAAAATTTACAAATATTTTACATCTAACATTCCACATAATATACAAAAACTCATCCATCACAACAAACACTAAATCCGACATTACAAACATAACATACAAAAACAAAAAAATAGAACAAATGTGTCATATTTATCCGACAAGAAAGCGAACCAAATAAACTACTCAACCGAATATGAGCCTGAATGTGGCCCAGATCCTTCTCCTCCTTGAGATCCTTCATCTGCTCCAAAAATCCTTGTCAAGTCCACATCAAATCCACCACCCGCAAGCATTCCAGAAAACCCCCCAATTGGAACTTCAGAACAAAATCCAACAGGAGCAGCCATCTCGGGTTGATATACTGGCATTTGATAAGGCGACGGCTGCTGCATGTATGACATGGGAGGATGCTGCATATATGGCATGGGCGGCTGCTACATGTATGTCATGGGCTGCTGTTGCATGTATGTCATAGGTTGCGTAGGCATTGGATACATAGGATATGAAGGTTGCTGATTATGGCCAACATACGGATATGCAGGGGGAGGCTGACTTTGGGGATACATAGGATATGAAGGTTGCTGATTATGGCCAACATACGGATATGAAGGTTGCTGATTATGGCTAATTATCACTAATGCATTTTCCGGATGAATCAAACAAACAAAGCTGTTTCGTCCATTTAGGAATTGAGGGTCCACGCCTCCGTTGAGATGTTCCTTATTATTACAAAAAAAAACAATTAAAAACCAGGAAACAAATGTAAATTTTCAGTTTAAGCATAATACTAGTTTAAACACAAAACAAAAACTAAAATTAGTAATAATTCAAAAACGAACCAACTTCGAACTCCTCTTCCAAATGTAATTCCTGTGAATGTTGATCTTCACTAGAATTATCCATAGAAAAAGTTAATGGAAGGAGAAGGAATATGGTTGAAATGGGGAAAAAGTAAGGCTGAACTAGGAGAAGGGGACGGAGTAGACGACAAAGAGAAATGAAAGAGAGAAATGGAAGCACTACGGAAGTAATGGAAAAAAAGGGGCTCAAATATGGATACAATTTCAGCGTTGAAATATTAACACATTACATCGTTCCAAACCGACACTATCTCTAACAAACTGACAATTTTGGACTTTGCGTTGAAATATTTAAACCTTGCATCTGTTCAAACTGACACTATCCCTGACACGGACTAGCTACACCTAGCCTGACATATTTTATACTGAAAAGCCTGACAGACTTTTGACTAAACATCAGTGGTGTCGAAATAGGGTCACATTGTGTCAGTTTAAACCGACATAACTTTGATAGACATGATTGTCGTATCAGTGGCCTCGAAATTGCACAAGTTTGCATCAGAATAAGAGAGCTTTGCATTGAATTTACTAAGGGGTTGCGTCGGTTAAAACCAACGCTAACTCTGACATGACTGAAACAGCTTTTCCAATCTATTTCCCCATGTAAAAAAACCAGGAAAATTCCCGCCCACAATATTTGAATTAAATCGACGCATATGACATATGTCGTCGGCTAAAAGTGACAGCAAGCAAGCCAAAAAAAAAAACGTTTAACCAAAAGTTAAAAAATAAGCTGCTATGTTATCTCATATAATATTTTAATGAATAAAATTTAACTTATAAATAATACTTAATAAAAAACAGAAATATAATTAACGAGCGCAGTCAAGGGTGACTCGGGGGTTACAACCCTTCGAGATACCAGTAAGTGGCCTTTTGGTTTTCAATATATATTTATATACTCGATATATTTCCCAGAAAATGTGTTTAAATCAAAGTATGCTTTGAAAATGCCATGCCTATTGAATTATGCTTAAACCATGAGTTAGAATTGTATGCATAAAAGTGATTTGGTGATGTGGACGCTTAGGTAAGTTTCAGGTGAGTTTATGAATTGTGAATGTGAATTGAATGGTTGTGATTAATTGAGAAACATCGAGCTCATAGACCTACACCCCGGTGATTGTGATTTAGCCAGAGATAAGGTACATGCCTGTTTATGATGTCACCACCCGCACCATATGCTCACATTGGATCCAATTTAGGTGCATAGTCTTGTCGTACATACCACTATAGGTGGTTTCGACTCATAGGTGACTAGCGATTTATCGTACAGCTATCATGAGAGTGTAGCATTGAGCATAACTATATTACACCCAGTCTTACCGAACACTCGTGTACAGGTGTAATGTCGTATAAGTCACTAGTGGTGACTTCGGCTAGATTGATTAATGAGCTATGAATTCAGCCGTACAGACCTCTGCAGGGGTTCCGGCTAATATGTTATTTTCCATGAGCTTATTCTCACCTGAGTTACTTATTCTATTTTATATTTGGCACGTCATACTTATTTTTATGGTTATGTGAAACATGACTTGAATATATATATTCTATTTATGGGAAAATTATACATGTTTTTGCCCACTTACACATTCTATTTTGCACCCCTCCTGGTTCTAGGTAGGAGTGTTTGTTGGTGGCATCGAGGAGTCAACGGCGGTTCTGACAGATTATATATATCTAGGACATCTTTGGGTGTCGTTTAATTAGTACTTGTTTTCTAGGCTGAACTTAGGCTACTTATGCTCTGATATTCTAGCACTTATCTTAGCTAGTACTCTTATGAGTTGGTTTTTATTTATTCGTATTCTCTATTATCATTATTGCTTCCGCACTGTGCACATGGCTACATCACCCTCATGTGACGGCCAGCATGCCTCGATCTTGGTTGGGGTGTGTTAGTTTGGTATCAGAGCCTAGGTTTTGCAGTCCTGTATGGCTCGTGAATATTCTAATCATTGTGATGTCTTTTGTCAGACCTATGCCGCCTCGTAGAGAGCCACGTCACTCAGCTGAGCATAATTTCCCTGATATTGCTCAGTTAGGGGAAGCTATAGCTAATGCCATTCAGTCTTCGCTTCGTCTTCCTTAAAGGACACCTCTTAAAACTGTGTATAATTTGAAGCTAAATCATTTCATGGGTAATGAAGGACATGAGGAAGCGAAGAAGTGGCTTAATCATGTCGAGAAGACTTTCCTTGTGATGTAGAGTCAGGGGAGCCTTCCTCCTGATAGATGGGTTGAGACGACTACTTGGTTTTTAGGAGAGCAACCTACATCATGGTGGAAATAGGAGTCTTATAAGATGCCACCAGAGGTAGCAACTGATTGGGAAGTGTTTAAGCAGTTGTTTCAGAAAAGATTCATTCCTCCAGAGTATATAGATCGCAAGAAACAAGAATTTACGCATCTGAGACAAGGGAAAATGACAACGAATGAGTATTACAGAAGGTTCATTGATTTGTCTCGCTATGATCCGGAGGTTGCTGCTAATCCAGTTGAGATGCTTCGTCGTTTTAGGTCAAGTATTAAAAAGAAATGGCATTCTATAGTGACATCGACTCCTTATGCCACTTACCAGGAGTTTTATGAGGTTTTACTACCGATTGAGGATTCAGAGAATATGCCCAGTGAGAGTAAGGAGGAAGAAAAAAAGATGGAAACCAAAGAAATGATGATGAAGGTAAAGGTCAATCATCTCAGGGACCTCGCAAGACTAAGAATTTTAAGAAAAATAGTGTCAGTTCCAGCTCTTCTAGTGAGGTTTAAGCTCTATGTTCAGAGGAGAGGTGGTAGATTTTCTGGAGGCCGTAGATTTCAGAGGCAAAGGGATTTTAGTTGTTCAGGTGCTCATTTATGCTGCAGATGTAATAATAGGCATTTTAAGGAGTGTAGGAGAGGCAGCAGTGGATGCTATACTTGTGAACAGATGGGACATAGGGCTACATATTGCCCTCAAAATCAGCAGAGGCCCCAACAGCCTTCCTTACCACCGCCTGCGCTAACCCAACAAGTTTCAGGACCTAGTGGTTATGCCCAAACTGGTCATGGAATTGCTTATCATTATCAGGGCGACGTCGCTCCTTATACTACAGGGCATTATCAGTATTCACAAGACCCTCATTATCAGGGTAGTATAGGGAGCCATACCAGCCACATTTAGCAGGTGGACCCTAGTGGTACCAGGGGGATAGCCCCAACAAGTAAAGATTGCTAGTAGTGCAGGATCTTCAAGGTAATCGGGTCAGCCAAGACAATGACGAGATATTCATGCTAACAAAGATCGTGGTGGACGACTGCAGAATCTGGGACGTATCCATAACATGACACTGCAAGATGCTCAGAACAATCCTGATTTAATCATGGGTGCGTTAAATATTCTTGGTCATTTTGCTAGAGTATTGATTGATTATGGTGCTACGCATTTTGTTGTTTTTCATACATTTGCTCAAGTGACGCAACCTCATCCTACACCTCTAGGATATGATTTAGAATTTTCTATGCCTAGAGGGGAGAGATGTTATGTTCATTGTGTATATCCAAGATGTCCAGTGATGGTAGAAGAGGTAGTTATGCCAACTAACCTTATTCCGTTAGACATTGTTGATTTTGATGTGATTTTGGGCACATATTGGTTACATTACAATCGTGCTAATATAGACTGCTATAGGAAAACAGTTACTTTTCATCGTTCTAGATTACCTGAGGTTACGTTTGTGGGTGAGCGTAATAGGGTGAGGCATGGCATTATTTCTATTGTGAGAGCTAAAAAAGTTGTTATCGAAAAGTTGTCAGGGATATTTGGCTCATGTGGTGTTGAATGATAATGCTCCTAGTAGTGTGGAGGATGTACATGTGGTTAGGCATTTTCCAGATGTGTTTCCTAATGATTTGCCTGGATTGCCGCTAGATAGAGACGTGGAGTTCGCTATTGATTTGCTTCCAGGTACGGATCCTATATCTTTGACTCCTTATCGAATGGCTCTGCTGAGTTGAGGGAATTAAAGATTCAGTTGCAGGAATTAGTTGATAAG
This sequence comes from Malus sylvestris, assembly GCF_916048215.2. Taxonomy (NCBI): domain Eukaryota; kingdom Viridiplantae; phylum Streptophyta; class Magnoliopsida; order Rosales; family Rosaceae; genus Malus; species Malus sylvestris. The sequence continues at coordinate 21,197,618 of NC_062273.1, read as the reverse complement.
AGAATTATTCAGCCTAGTACTTCACCCTGGGGAGCTCCAATTTTATTCGTGAGGAAGAAAGACAAAACTTTAAGGCTATGCATTGATTACAGGCAATTGAATCGGGTAACAATTAAGAACCGTTATCCGTTGCCACGTATAGATGATTTTTTTTATTAACTCTAAGGTGCCTGTGTGTTCTCTAAGATTGACTTGAGGTCTTGTTACTACCAGTTGAAGATTAAAAGTGAAGATGTCCCTAAAACAGCTTTCAGGACTTGATATGGTCATTATGAGTTTCTTGTGATGCCATTCGGGTTAACTAATACGCCAGCAGCTTTCACGGATTTAATGAATCGAGTATTCCAGCCATATTTGGATAGATTTGTCATTGTCTTCATTGATGATATTCTGGTATACTCTAAGTCTAGAACAGAGCATGCTAAACGTCTTAAATTGGTGTTGAAAAGTTTAAGGGAACACCAATTATATGCTAAGTTTAGCAAATGCCAATTATGGTTAGATCAAATGGCATTTTTGGGACATGTTATATCAGCTCAAGGTATTCGAGTGGATCCTCAAAAGATAGCAACTGTGGAGAATTAGGAACAACCACGAACCGTCACTGAGGTACAGAGTTTTCTTGGCTTAGCAGGCTATTACAGATAGTTTATTAAAGATTTCTCAATTATTGCATTACCCTTAACGAGGTTAACCAGGAAAGATGTTAAGTTTGAGTGGGATGATAATTGTGAACAAAGTTTTCAGCAGTTAAAGTATTGTTTCACTCGTGCACCTGTTTTGACGTTTCCTGACGATAGTGGTGATTTTGACGTCTATAGTGACACTTCCTTGAATGGGTTGGGATGTGTGTTGATGCAGCATGGTAAGGTGATTGCTTATGCGTCACGCCAATTGAAGCCTCATAAGATGAATTATCCTACTCATGATCTTGAATTAGCGGCAATCATCTTTGCTCTGAAGATTTGGAGACATTATCTTTATGGTGAGAAATGTAAGATATTCACAGATCATAAAAATCTTCAGTATCTTTCTACTCAGATGGATCTTAATCTTCGTTTGCGAAGGTGGATAGAATTACTAAGTGATTATGATTGCACAATTGAGTATCACCTTGATCGTGCGAATGTGGTAGCATATGCACTTAGTAGGAAGACTCCAATTAGGCTTAATGCCATTTATGCTTGTCATGTTCCTCTTCTTGCAGATTTGAGGTCCACTGGAGTGAAGTTAGGATTGGAAGATAAAGAGGAAGCTTTATTAGCTAATTTCCAGGTTAGGCCAATATTAATTGATCGAGTACTCGAGGCTCAGATGAATGATGAAGAGACCCAAAAAATAATTCAGGAAAGAAATTAAGGCAAGAAGAAAGATTTCAGAATTCGAGAAACTGATGGCATGCTTATGCAAGAGAACATAATGTATGTGCCAAATAATGCAGAGTTAAAGAAAGAAATTCTTGATGAGGCACATATTTCAGCATATGCAATGCATCCAGGAAGTACTAAGATGTATCATACCATTCGACCATTTTATTATTGGCCAGGTATGAAAAGAGAAATTGCTGAGTATGTGAGTAGGTGTGCCATTTATCACTAGGTTAAAGTTGAAAGGAAAAAGCCTTTTGGATTGATGCAGCCGCTTCCCGTTCCACAGTGGAAATGGCAAAATATTACCATGGAGTTTGTGTGTAAAATCCCTCGTACACAGAATGGATATGATGGGATTTGGGTGATAGTTGATCGGCTTACTAAGTCAGCACATTTTATTCCAGTGAAGGAGAAATACTCATTAAGTCGATTAACTAAGTTATTCATATCGAAGATTGTGAAGTACCATGGTGTTCCAGTTGATATTATCTCGAATCGGGATCCTAGATTCACTTCTAAGTTTTGCGTAGCGTTCCAGGAGGCTTTTTGTACGATATTACTTTATAGTACTACATATCATCCTCAGACAGACGGACAGTCTGAGATGACTATTCAGACGTTCGAGGATATGTTGAGATCTTCAATGCTGCAGTTTAGCGATGTTTGGCATGATTGTTTGGATTTGATGGAGTTCGCCTACAACAACAGTTACCATTCAAGTATTAGTATGGCACCATTTGAGGCACTATATGGCAAGTCTTGTCGAATGCCATTATGCTGGTCAGAAGTTGGCGAAAGAGTTTTGTTGGGCCCGGAGATTGTGGATGAAACTACTTAGAATATTCAGGTAATTAAATCTAACCTGAAAGCAGCCCAGGATCATCAGAAGAGTCTAGCAGATAAGCATGCTACTGATAGAGTGTATAAAGTTGGCGATTGGGTATTTTTGAAGTTGTCACCGTGGAAAGGTGTGGTACGGTTTGAGAAATAGGGTAAGCTAAGCCCTAGGTACATCGAACCGTATCGAATCACCAAGCGAGTTGGTGAAGTTGCTTACAGGCTTGAGTTGCCTCTAAAGTTGTCCAAAATGCATGATGTGTTTCATGTTTCGATGCTTCGACATTATGTCTCAGATCCTTCACATGTAATACCTCCTCAACCATTGGAAATTAATTCGAATTTGACTTACGACGAGGATCTAGTGACTATGTTGGATTGGAAAGATAAGGTTCTGAGAAATAAAACTGTGCCTCTGGTGAAAGTTTTGTGGAGAAATCACTCAATGGAAGAGGCTACTTGGGAGACAGAGGATCGGATGAGAGAGATGTATCCACGCTTGTTTTATGACTATTAGTGGATGTATTTGTTGTGTATAAATTTCGAGGAGGAAATTTTCTTGAAGAGGGTAAATTATGACAGCCCGTCTCGAAATATTTATTTTCGACGGCGTGAAATTACTTATATACCCTTGGACGTTTTGTGTGGTAGTGTGGTAGGTTAGATTTTGGACCAATTAGTGCTACGTCCTATTATTTTGGAACCAATTAGGACTTAGATGGTATTTTCTTTGGTTTGGGTTGGTGACCCACGTGGACCACACACACTCTCTCTCGTTGACTCTCTCTCTTCCCTCTCGGATTTCTTCTATCTTCCGTACAAGTCGTACGGACAACCTTGAAGCTTCACTTCCCGTCACGGATCGAGCTCGTAGTTACCATTATCATCTTCATCTCATTATCACAAGCTCAACCATACCCTTTTCTGGTCGTGAAACCTTCGAAACCTGAGAACCCGAGATACTCAGTTTTGGTGCACTGTTCATGCAAATGTAAATGTGAAGGTTTCAGTGGTTTTTGAGCTTCTAGGAAGCTTTAGGACTTTTCCACGAAGCTCGAAGAACAAAAACGAGGTGAATTGGATGTCGGGAAGTCGAGATTAACGAGTTCAAAGTTTTGCTGGATTATCGAATGATCTCCGATGAATTCTCGAGGATTTCAAGTCCCAAAATTGGTATGGTTTTGTTCGTTATGTTGTAAGCTTCATTTTGGTGAAGATTTCGTGGAATTTGGTGCAAAAATGAGAGAGATATGAGGTTTTACATATTTTTCCAATTTTGAGAGGATGGCGACGGCAACGGTGACCAGCTAAGCTAATTAGGGAAGAAGATAGAATATTCCATCAAAGTTGACGGAATATTCTGACATCGTCAGGTAGATTTAACAGTTTCTGTTACTTTTTAACAGAAGTTATTAACTAGTTTTGTCTATGTGCTTTAAATAACGTTCATTCAGTTATTTCGTATATAGGTGAGCCCTATCTAGAGGATGAGCTCAGTCAAGGGCGACTCGGGGGCTATGACCCTTTGACAGACCAGTGAGTGGGCTTTTGGTTTTCAGTATATATTTATATACTTGATTAATTTCCTAGAAAATGTGTTTAAATGAAAGCATGCTTTAAAAATGTCATGCCTATTGAATTATGCTTAAACCATGAGTTAGAATTGTATGCATAAAAGTGATTTGGTGATGCGGATGCTCAAGTAAGTTCCAGGTGAGTTTATGAATTGTGAATGTGAATTGAATGGTTGTGATTAATTGAGAAACATCGAGCTCATAAACCTGCACCCCGGTGATTGTGATTTAGCCAGACATAAGGTACATGCCTGTTTATGATGTCACCATCCGCACCATATGCTCACATTGGATCAAATTTAGGTGCACACTCTTGTCGTACAGACCACTATAGGTGGTTCCGACTCGTAGGTGACTAACGATTTATCTCACAACTATTATGAGAGCGTAGCATTGAGCATAACTATGTTACACCCAGTCTTGTCGTACAGACCATTACAGTGGTTCCAACTCATATGCAGGTGTAGTTCCGTATAGGTCACTGGTGGTGACTCCGGCTAGATTGATTAATGAGTTATGAATTCAGCCGTACAGACCTCTATAGGGGTTCCGGCTAATATGTTACTTTCCATGAGCTTATTCTCACCTAAGTTACTTATTCTGTTCTATATTTGGCATGGCATATTTATGTTTATGGTTATATGAAGCATGATTTCAATATATATATTCTATTTCTAGGAAAATTATACATGTTTTACAGCGAGGGGTTAGAACACTTGATAAATGAAATGGTTTTGGAAAGCTTTGTTTTTGGCCACTCACACTTTCTGTTTTGCACCCCTCCAGGTTCTAGGTAGGAGTGTTTGTTGGTGGCATTGAGGAGTCAATGGCGGTTCTGACAGATTATATCTATGTATGACATCTTTGGGTGTCGTTTAATTAGTACTTGTTTTCTGGACTGAACTTAGGCTACTTATGCTCTTATTTGTGAATTCACTGATAGTCTAGCACTTATCTTAGCTAGTACTCTTATGAGTTGGTTTTTATTTATTCGTATTCTCTATTATCATTATTGCTTCCGCACTGTGCACATGACTACGTCACCCTCACGTGATGGCCAGCATGCCTCGATCTCGGTCGGAGTGTGTCAATAACCCCCCATGCAGCTCCTGCCTAGTTTCTTTAGTAATCTCAGCACCAGCCGGGTAAACCAACGACTCATCATCAAATAGCTTATCCACCATATGCCACTCATCTTTATCATCAATAACAGGGCAAGTGTGGCGCTCCGACCTCATTCGGCCACAATAAAAGCAGACTTCGAACAACTTCTCGTAGCTTAACAACACTGGTTTTTTGTCATGATCGTTGATAACCATCACCCTTTTCAACAGAAGCCTAAGATCCACCTCAAGCAACACCCTCACAAATAAACCAATAAGTCCTGAAAGAGATTTTTCATCTACCCTAATGAAGGTACCCACAAGTTGCATGGTCACTTCCAAAATTTCAGCATCCCGATATTGCACCAAAAGTCTCAGAATACGAACCTCGACTCTAAGATTAGAAATCATCTCCACATCACGGAAAAAAGTGGTCCACCTATCCAAGTGGAAGATTTAACTTCAAACATACCAAGGCCTGTTGTCTAACATATACTTAAGCTCCTATTGGTCAGTAAACTCCACTGCACATCAATGGTGGCCGAAGTGGCGAGATAAAAGGGAATATTGACCCCCAATCCCTAGGTAAGCCTTAACTCCCACTTAATGGTTATAGCTTCAATCTATTTCCCCACAACCTTTCCCATGAGAACTCTACTCTCCATATGTTACACATTAAGGTTAGAGTAAAGACTAGTCGAAACTCTCGTAACTCTACTCTCAAGAGTAAAAGTACCCCTAAGACTCTCAACAATCACATGAGGTTGGCCAGGTTGGGGAGAGGCAAATCTATTAACTCAGGAAGGTAATTTGGGGCTGGAGTGTCTAGAGGAAGAAGCTTCAAGTTGGGAGATAATAGTCATTTTGGGTAGAAAGGTTGAAGGCACAACTTTCAAATGAAAGGCAAAGGTGAGAAAAACTTTCAAATGCACCCAATTTATAGACAACAAGAAAAGGTTCAAGCATGCACATAAACCAACTAGAATTTCAATCAACATATCAAGAAAAAAGCAACACGCAACAACAACTTCACTACTCTTAAACACGCATAAGTAATTAGAAGCAATGATTGATAAAAAAAACACAACCCAAGCACATCGACAAGCCACACTTCACAGGTTAAATTAATTTTAAAATTCTTTAAGACTATACCGAGATAATAATTACCCTCAAGATTAGCACTCTGGCAAAGCATTAGCCATTGATTCAGATTCCCCATGTAGAGCTCTAGGCACTTGATATTGCTTATCCACGCAAAAAATATCAGAACTTTGCCACCATTAATAAGCATCCTTCCAATTAAATCCCATTCCCCCAAACACATAGCTCAATCCATGCATGCGCATGGAGAAATGGAACAATCAGAGAATGAGAGCTTCAACTTAACAATCCAGCACCTTCAATAGAAAATAAATAGTCTTACATCATCCTAAAGGTCACTGAACCAGACATAATCACCAAACGTCGATTCCTCTTCCATCACCACAAACCAATCAAGTATGTATTTCATTACATCATTTGCCCCCAAAGCGCGCTGAATCATTATCCCAGCCCCTTAACTAATTAGCCATCCTAATAGCTTAGAGGGGCCAAAATCAAGAAATTGGATACCCCTAAGAAGAACCCTAACCCTAGGCGGCCCCTCTTTCCTTTTTTGACTCTCATCTCAAACTTTGGCTTTTTTTTTTTTGACACATTTTCTTATTATAAGATATATGTACAAATAATAGGTAAATTAATTTTGAATTAAATAGTTGTATGTATTTTATTTTGTATGTATCATCATATATATTGGGCACATTTTATTATTATATGTAGAAATAATAGGTAAACTAGTATTGAATAAAATAATAATACTTTTTATGTAGGTACATTATTTTGCATGTATTTTGCATATATTGGGTTTGCTTTATTATGTAGGTAAATTATTTTGCATGTATTTTATATATATTGGGGAAATTATTTTGCTTTTTATAAGCAATCTAACATTTTAAAATTCAAATAGTAGGTGCACTGGATCAAATAACATTATATATATATATATATGTGTGTGTGTGTGAAATAATTTGCCTACATTTATATATAAAATATAATTTTATTGACTTAACTAAGCATGTATTATTACATGTATTAGACATGTTTTATTGTTATTATATATTAGGCAATGAATTTATTTATTTATTTTTGTAAAATCATTAATTCTCCGTTACAATTTGTATGGAACTAATTGTGTACATCAATTAAACATTTAAATATGGGTGTTTTGGTCATCAAATTTTTTTTAATTATGTAAATTCAAATATAATTAATGAATTTACTGATGTAGAATCTAGCCAATAGATTTTATTTAAGTAAAAAACTTATGTCAAGTTTTATGTGGAGAAAATTAAGTTTCAAGAGCTAAAGTCATATTTTCAATTAAAACATTTACAACTAGCCACCCGAAGTTTCAAACAGTTTTGTCCACTTTCATTGACATTTCCGTCAAATAATGACACAAGAAAAGAACAAGTAACCTTTTTCAAGATCATTCTTGTTATTTTACTCGAGTAAGAGGGGGAAAAGGGGGAAACAACTGATCCGTTGAGGTAAAAAATAACTGCATGAAAACCTATTTTGCCCACTAAAGAGTGTATATTTGATAGGATAAATGGTTTTAGGTACCGAATTTGCAGTAAACAACTAGAATTAACACCCTTGAAAAAGCTCTCGTGAAATCTAGGTAGCGAATTGCAAATACACCAAAATTTCATGCCAATCTAAAGGCATAGTTCGAAAACATACCATAATCATACTGTTTGACACATTTATAATAAAAGAAATTTCCCACATATGTAATTAATATATACAGATAAAAATTGCAGCACATGATGGGTCTGGTTAACTAAAATCTGAAGAAGAAATCAAGGCCACACCCCCAGCCCTAAAATTAGGTTGTTTTCAAACATCTTATAAATGAATAAAAAAGAAAACAAAAGAAGTAAATAAAATGTTGGTAATATAAAGTTTATATGTAGCTAGGCATTGCACATAGTCCCAGCCATAAAATGAATTTGTGTTTTCCCCAAGTCAAGTGCCCCAGCTAGGTAGCTAGCATGCATATATATATATCAATCCAAATGAACCAATATTGTGCAGAAGGATGGGGGATTGGACTACGATGTCTCACCCGTTGGAGTTATTAGTGGACCCCCTAACCCTAAGCACCCATTGACAAAGATCAATAGCTAAGCCTTTATACATTTGATCTCATGCCTCTCGTTAAGCCTTACCTGTACTTCGTTATGGATTACCTTTATCAAAATTTTCCCTCTCTCGTCTTCTCTCCTTTTCCCTTTCTCTTCACCCCACTCTAGACTTAGGGTTAGGGTTTGTAGGGTTGCGGGACTGGGATCATATTAGGTTGGGGCTGTATTTCCACTTTTATGTTCACATCCATCGGTTCATGGTTTTTGTTTAGAACATTGAAAAATGAAAATCAAATTATATGTAATACACGTTTACTTGCAAGGAATGTGATTTCAAATCATTTTGATTCTTGAATTCCATTTCATTAACTTATATGGAGTATAGAAAATATTTCACTTCTTAACTTTTAAATGTGTTTACTAAGCTAAGACATATGAAATAAAAAAAAAAAAGTGTCTCCCTTTGAGATGCGTAACCACATACTTAAAAATCATAAATTAGATCAACTAGGGTATAGTTGATTCGATTCCCTTCCTTACTTTTCCTACTTCTAAAATCTGGTTCCTCCGTCCCATTTCTGTTAAATAAATTAGTGCTAAGAAAGAAAAATTGATGACATAAAATATTATTATTAGCATGACTTTAATCACCCTTCAATGTTCCAACAGTGACGTGACTATATGTATCATATGCGTGCATAAGAAGCTTTTTTGCTGGACTACATGTACAATACAATCTCTCTCTCTCTCTCTCTCTCTCTCTCTCGTCCTATCCTATTCCCACCGGCCAATTTAACACCCTTTATTCTTATTCACTATATTTTTGTATTAACTGCATGTATGGAGTAATGAAATTTGCAATAATATAGCAAACTATGTAAATTATCACGAGCTAGTAGTATTTGATGCATGTTGTTGTAGAGTGATAGATTATTATATATATATAGGACCACGCCTCTCAGAAACTTGAATATTGGACCACCCAGTTAAGCAGGCAAAGCACACCCTACCCTCCAGTTGGCGGCTATCATGTCTTACATGCATGATGCATCTCTCTCTCTCTCTCTCTCTCTCTCTCTCTCTGATTTACTGTATTGGTCAGGAGAGAAATTAAAGGAAGTAGTAAAGTAATGTGCTATCAATTTGTTTGCATCTAAATACAGCTCGAAATGATGAAACAAGCAGAAAGAGCGAAAGGTTGATCGAGCAGCAATCCTAATTTATATTGCAGATACGGCCGGGATCTTTTATTTTTCTTTTCTTTTTTGTGGGCCAAAACAGATTTGAGGTGATTTGTTAACTAACATATTAAGCAGAAGTAGTAATCAAGCACGATATATACAAGTACTAATTTAGCTGCAAATAGTTTTCTGAATGCTTCATTTGGAGGCTTAAATAGTGGATGATGTGTGTATTATATCGTTTAGGTTTAGACGTCTCAGTGCATAATGTCAGGGTTTACCGAAAGGACAGTTTGGTGCGTCGAAACAAAATATCAAACCCATCATAGCGGGCTGACAATTGGGATTGAATTGCAAAGCCCAAAGCTCAAGTTTTCTCTCGTCTCAAACTTCCACTTGTGTCTATGTAGATTATTTTGATACAGCCAGCCATGGGGATTTAAGTCATTCAATAGGTAGTTCTAATTTGATATTGAACTTGTTATTAGGAGAGTCAAATCTAAGACGGACGTTTCACTTACAAGAAGAGAATAATAACTAAGAGTCTAAGACCTCCTACCCTCTCACTCGCAAGAGATGTAATTAAGAAATCTAAAAGAAAAAGAAAAATAAATAAGCTCAAAGGAAATTGATGTTTCCTTGGAACTTATAATCATGCTCCCTGGTTTTATCTTAGTTTTCCGCTAAAAAGACATTGGGAGCTCCTTGTAAAACTATTCCAACCCTATTCTGTAGTTTAATTCCTTTAGAGAGTTATAATGATTTGAAGCCAATATAAATAAGGGCTATTAGAATGTTAGCATCCATCCTAAGAACCAATTAACAATAAAAGGGAGAATCCTAGAATTATTCAAGAATGCTTCTCTTGTTACTTGAATCGTCACCAATGACATGAATCAATAATAATTTAACACTTGTATCATTTTATTTTTGAGTTGTCACAACGACTAAATTGATTTTCGATAATTGCCCTAGCAGTTAGAATATTCCTCTTCAGCCCATTATTAAATGAAAACTTAATTAATGGACCTTATTGGGCTTAAACAAACATTTAGACCCAATAGGCACAATGTAAAAATATTAGGCCTTAAAAAGTAGAAGAAATCAGATTTGCAAAAAGCACATTTTGGGCCCAAAAACTGCAAAAGCGGTGGTGTCTCTACCCTATTCACTGCCTCACAAAATCCGGCGACAAGTCGAAACAGAGGCAAATAGAAATAGTAGCGAATAGGGGTTGGGTTGTGTAGGGTTTTAGAAGACAAGATTTATATAGAGTTGTGTCTGTGGGTTGCGGAGGCGAGAGGAGAACAATCAGCCATGGACTCGTTTTCATCACCGTCAGGCGGATCTTCTGGCCAATTCAATCCTGACGCCTTCAAGGACCAGCTTAAGAACCAGCTTGCTCAGGCTTATGCCGAGGAGTTCCTTGAGGTACTCTTTCTCTCTCTACTCTCTCTCTACATCTTATCAATTTATGGTTGTTTTTTGTTCACATCATTATATTTTATATTGAGTTTATTTGTACTATGTAAATTTTTTAATCTTTGAGTTAATATAAAAGTATTGATTTGTTGTTCACTTGTTTTGGGGTTGTTTTATCTTTTGTTTGATGGGTAATTGATTTGAATATGCAATACATAGTATTAGTTCGAATATTGAGGCCTCAAGGTTTAAAATTTTGTTCTTTCAATGCTAGTTGTTTGCGTGCATCCCTGCTTTAGACTTGCGATGGAAGGGATGCCCTTATTGGTTTGATGATCTGAGTACACGAATGCATATTCATGTTTGTTCTGTGAATGTGTGAAGCTAATTTTGAACTTATCGAGGTATTAACGTATAAAATTTTGTTCCTTTAATCCTAGTTTTTGCCGTGTTGATTTGTTGTGTTGAAAGGAAAATATTTTGATGAATGAAATAGAAACCGGTCTGTCTTTTCTTTGGATTCCTATGCGTTGGAGTTTGATTGTTTCCAATTTTCGTTTTACTTGGAAAAGGGACTCTTTTGCTTGAGCGGAAGTCGTTGTTCAATTGATAGAAACACAATGGCATTGCTGGTTTAGCCTCTTGAGTTTCTTCGGGTGAGGTTGCCTGGCTATTTGTTTTATGCGTGTTATAGGGAACCCTATGTTTGGACGAGGGAATTTAAAGTTCCGTGGAACTTAATCTAAATTTGTTAGGAATGCATTAAAAAATTTGATAGACGGGCTTTAAAATGACTAGATGCTACGTTTGAGGGAAATTTTTAAGTTCCATCGAAAGTCCTCTGTTTAGTTTCTTTGTAGTGTTTTAGTATTAGCATTGTAGTGCTTGGTTAGTTAATCGGTAGTCATCTTGTAGTGCTTTTTCAAAATTGATTCTAAAGTTCCTTGGTATTTTGAAATCCCCTTATCCAAACATAGGTTGGTTATTTCTTTGAAATAGCAAATACTTATCATACCTATATTTCATTTTTCTTCTGTTTTTTCTTGTGTTTTCCAAGCCTAGGCTATGAGCTATTTGAGACACACACATATGCAGCATACACTTGCATGTGTGTTCCTGATGTGTTTTATGAATAAATATGAGTTGCATATTCTTGGGAAGCTTCCTCTGGAAAAGTTCCCAGATGTTGGTTATGAAATATGAAATTACATAGAATCCCAGTTCCGTCATTTCCCCTACCAAACTATATGTGAGTGTACCCCTACATAGATAGCTTAGATGATTGTGGTGGGTGACAGGGTGAGTATACTGATTTTTCGGCTATCTCCATGTGTGTGCATATGTTTCAGAGATGAGGACCATTAAAGGTCAAAGAACAATGTGACACGTCCATATGTTTTCTTTACCAAATTTACGGATGGTGTTATTCATTACTTACATTGAATATAAAAGAAAACTTCTTCATGTTCTTCGTTTGTGAAATTCACTCGTCTATTGTATTTTGTATATGCTAGTAACTCTTTCCTTTTGCTGACTTTTCTTCTCCCCGATCGTTTTTCATTTGTCCCGTAGACCATGAGGTCAAAGTGCTTTGACAAGTGCATCACAAAACCAGGAACAAGCATAGGTGGGAGTGAGAGTAGCTGCATCTCTAGATGTATGGATCGCTACATTGAGGCCACTGGCATCATCAGTAAAGCTCTCTTTAGTGCATCCCATCAATGAAATTACGGGGTGTAAATTGCTTTCTTGGCGAAAGTTGAAGTTTTCAGAGAAAATTACTTTCGCTTTGTATTCTATCTCGAAGATAATATTTTCTTGGAACAGATGTTCGGTGCACACTCCTTGCTAATTTTTGTAATTGAATTTTAGCTATTGAGATTCCCTTCCTCAGTCCCGCTTCCTTTTTGCATATTGATTCAGATGCTAGATCTATCTGCTCGGTTGGAAGATATGTTGGTCGATCAAATGATACTATAGAACTAATACATAATCAATGGATTACAAAATTTTGTGCATCCATCGGGTTTATTGTTAGCTAACGCCTCTCTTTTGGCCGAAAAACACACCCTAAGATGTTTGATTTAAAATCGGCTCGAAAACTATTGAATATACACCCCAATGAACCAATACACAATTAGAGCAGTGCTAGGATTAGTTGTGACGTCACCGTCATGTTCATGGGATTGGTCTGGTTTTGGAGAATAACTTGTATCCTTAGGTTCACCGGTGACGTTCTATGCTAATAATTAAGATTTGTGAAAAAAACTGACCTGTTCTTATTTATTGACACAAGACGTCACATGGCGGTAAATCCGTGCTGCAAGTCCTCCTGATTCTGGCCTTGGACGATTGAACCTCATCAAGGCCGGCCTGGCTATTTGGGGTGCTTGGGCAAAATTCAAAGAAGGCTATTATTTAAAAATAAACAATTTTTGTGTCAGCGACACAACGTAGGCTTTGTAATTTTAGAATCAAAGTATTCGAAGGATCGAAGGTTGAGGCTGATGGGATAAAGAAGAAATTGAACACATAGGAGAACTAGGTTCAGAGTCTTAATTCAAGTGGAAGAGGCTGAGAAATGATGAATATAGAGTTTTGGCCGAAATTAAGTCCGTGTATATTCAAAAAATATGTCGAGGAATTAGAATATTATCATAATTTTATCACTAGGAAGCTTGACACCAAGAAATTTATCCATATAAATATATGAGGAATTTGCAACATATAATGTCCCTTCAACTCAATATACAACTCAAATGCCCACGCGAAAATCATCACTCTATGTGTAACCCTTCTTACCCTTGAGAAAAAATTACTATCATAATCTTCACGTCAACATATCTTTAGTTGGATAAGTAAACATAATTGTGTTAACATCATACGACACTTTCAGTTTGAATAAATAAACAAATTGGAGCCATAGAACTAGATGATTCAGGAGAACCTTTAGTTTGGACAAGTAAACAACGCTACTTCTAATTAGTTGATTGTCTATTCAAGTTTCGGCCGGTAAAAGAAAAAGAACAAAAAATCATGTGCGAAGAGACGAAGGAAACAGAAAGGAAAGGGGTAGAGATGGGCACTTGGTGACGAAAGGCAGAGGGAGGAGGGTTGGGTCGCAGACGACGGCGCAACTGCATCTTCTGAAAATCCGGCTTGAATTGGATACATGGGTGAGGGAACAGGTGCGGTAGCAGTGTGTTGGTTTGCACTCTGCATAGCTGCGGGAGATGGAGAGGTTACCGGATGCTTATAGGAAATTAAGCTAGGTTTCTGGAATTAAACGCAATTAATAAGAACGAATGAATGCATGAGTAGGTGGATTGATCTACCGCCATGTACTTGTTCTTCTTACAAACCGCTTTCTCCAGATATTCTTTACCTAGCTCTGCTACACCGCTACATCAACAAGATAGAGGAGTCGGCAAGGGGACAGAGAGCGGGATATTTACACGTGTAACGAACGTGTCACAAGTTTAATTGTTCAACACTGGTACCCTCGGATGCAGACTAGGGTTACAATTACATCATGGAAATCGTAGGGAATGACGTGTGGTATTGTGATGTCACTTTGATTACATCATATTACCCGCCGACACAGCTGATCGGCTTCTAATTCGCTTCTGACTGAGACTAAGCGTGGGGCAGCCCAATTTTTTTCTTGCCTAGTTGCCTAACTCGTTTTCCATTTTCTATCTCCTCGCGGTGCACGATAACTCACCGGGGGTGTTGCCGACGAATTGTCATGCGTATAAAGCCAAAACTACTCATTTTTCTGATTTTTATTCTTCGTTTCTCTTCTGTCAATTCTGTACAGCCGCCCAATATTATTGATGTATGGATATTCATTCAACTATAATTTGATTGATTTTAGAATCATTATACAAGTCACGTGTAATTGATGATCATAGTTTTATCTTTCTTCGACGAAATTAGAAAACATTTTAAATCTAAATTTCTTTACTCACGAAAAATTACAATTACGTACAACTTGTGAAAAAAAAAATTAAGATGAAAAGAAAGACGCATCTCTCTAACTATGCACACTCCGTCTTCATTCAACTTTTTCTTAAACTTTTGAAATAAAAACAAAACTATTTTAAACTAAATTAAATATTTTCAGCTGTAAGTTATCTCAAATCAAAACAAAACTCCCCAGCATGACATGTCATGAAATATTTGTTGAGCAAAAAAAAGGGAAGTGTTATTAGCAGTCCAAAAATTTCATTCTACACTCCTCACAAGTGTTTTTTTTCTTTACAAATATAGAAAGTTTGGAGTGTAGAATGAGATTTTTGGAATGCCAATATGTTGAGAAGTAACTCGGTTAGGGTTCTAGGAATATGAAGTCTGGGAAGAAACTTTTGAATATTTTTCGTTATATTCTTTACAATAGAACACAAGACTTATATAATACAAGGTAGCCTAGTCTAGGAAGGAAATAGAATATAATTTACATTGATTTACATGGATCAAATCTGCTCCTATGATAAAGGAGAATCAATCAACTATCCTAAACGATATTGTCTTCCAATAGTCCCCCTCAAGGTGGAGTGTGAATGTCAAGAACACCCATCTTGCCAAGTAGAGAACGAAATGCTAATTGTCCAAGTGGCTTGGTGAATATATCGGCAAGCTGCTGTCCAGTAGGTAAATAGGCTGTCAAAATAACCCCAGAACGTATTTGTTCATGAACAACATGGCAGTCGATCTCTATGTGTTTAGTGCGTTCGTGAAAAACTGGATTGGCAACTATGTGGGGTGCAGCTTGGTTGTCGCAGTGTAACTTTGCCGACCCTTGTGATCAATTTGCAAGTCAGCCAATAAGAACTTCATCCACGTAAGCTCACATGTAGCGGAGGCAATGGCACGATACTCCGCTTCAGTTGAGGATTGCGAAACAATAGATTGTTTCTTGGTTTTCCAAGATACTAGTGCACCTCCAAGGAATATACAATAGCCTATGACGGATCTTCTCGTAAGTGGACATCGAGCCCAGTCGGCGTCGCAATATCCTTTCAACGTTAAACTCCCCCTTGAAGGAAAAAGAAACCCTTGTCCAGGTGACCCCTTTAGGTATCTTAGGAGACGGTGAACTGCGTCGAGATGAGGCTTTCTTGGTTGTTGTATAAATTGGCTGAGTATATGAACCGAGTATGAAATCTGTAGCCTAGTGATTGTGAGATAAATAAGTTTCCCAACAAGCCTCCTGTATTTCGAGGCATTGTGAAGAAGTTGCCCTTCTGTTGGAGATAATCTCAAGTTTTCTTCCATGGGGAACTTTGCAGGCTTTGCACCGAGTAAGCCGGCTTCATTAAGAATGTCAAGTGTGTATTGACGTTGTGAAATGGAGATTCCTTGAGAAGACCGAGCCACCTCCACACCAAGGAAATACTAAGTGTCCAATGTCCTTAATTTGAAAATAGGATTGAAGAAATTGCTTAAGATCATGGATGGCAGCCTCATCATTGCCTGTGATAATCATGTCGTCGACATAAATCAAGACGGCTGTAAATGAATTTCCACGCACCTTAGTGAATAGGAAGTAGTCGGCCATTGACTGTTAGTAGCCGGCTTGGTATATGGCAGTGAAAATTTTATGGAACTAGCTGCGAGAGGCTTGTTTAAGGCCATAGAGAAACTTGTTGAGTCGGCATACATTATGCTCCCCCTGCCGACGAAGCCCATGAGGCAGCTGCATATAAACTTCCTCACAAAGATCACCGTGAAGGAAGGCATTATGGACATCCATTTGATGTAATGACTAATTACGAACAGATGCAACAACTAACAGACAGCGGACTATGATGAGTTTGGCAACAAGAGCAAAGGTTTCCTTGTAATCGATACCTTCGCGTTGTGTAAAACCTTTGGCAACTAGGTGAGCTTTATAACAGTCAACGGTACCATCAGAGTTGTATTTGATTTTGTATACCCATTTGCAACCGATGGCGTGATGACCAGGATGAAGGGTAGTGAAAGTCCATGTGTTGTTTTGTTCAAGGGCCAGAAGTTCAGAGTCCATGGCAGCACGCCATTGAGGGTCACTATTAGCTTGTGCAAATGTAGTTGGTTCGACAAGAGTCGAAATAGCACAAGCAAAATAGTGATGCGATGGTGAAAGGTGAGCATATGATACATAGTGAGATAAAGGATAACGAGTACTTGACATGGAGGAAAGAGCAAGGGATTGCACATGATATAAATGGTAGCCCGGAAGCCTTACGGAAGGCTTAGGAGTGTAATGGGGAGGGTGGTGGAGGTGATGGGAAGGGTAGTGGAGATTCTAAGTGAGGTGCTATGAGAGAATCGGTGGCGGTCGGTGTGGGAGGAGAAGGTTCTGTCGTTGTGGGTAAATGGGGTTCTGGAGGAGGTTGTGTGATAGTAGGTTGTCTAAGATTAGGATGAGAGAGAGAGTCGGTGGGGATAGGTAAGACAAGTGTATCAAGTTCATGACCAGGAGGTTGAGGAAGGAAAGGGAACATGGTTTCATGGAATACCATGTCACGAGTGGAAGAAATTTTGTGTGTGGTGAGGTCGTAAACGCGATAGCCTTCTAACCTAATGGGTACCCAACAAAAATACATTTTGAGCATGTTGGTCAAATTTATGGTGAGGATGGAGGTTGGTAGCATAACATAAACAACCGAAAACCTATAGGTGGGAAAAATCGGGAAGTTGGCGATGCAAAATCTCATAAAGAGTTTTGTGATCAAGGAGAGGTGTAGGTAAACAATTAATTAAATAACACGCTGTTTGTATGCTTTCCCCCCAAAAAGTAAATTGGCTTGAAACTAAAGTGTTCGACCAACATTCAGGAGATGACAGTGTTTCAGTTCAACAACCCCATTTTGTTAAGGTGTGGACGGACAAAAAGTCTGAAACATGACACCCTTGCTATAAAAAAGAGAGCGTAAAGAGGTGAATTCACCACCATTATCAGCCCTAAGTGCTTTGATCATGCAATTAAATTGTGTTTGGACCCAAGTGCATAAGATGTATCCAAGTATAGCGAGAATAATCATCAACAATCATTAAAAAATACCGAGCCCTCTAATGAGAATTGACTCGATGAGATCCCCAAATATCACAATGTATCAAATCAAAATGTGCATTAGAATAAATAGAACTTGACGGAAAAGATAACCGGGTTTGTTTAGCAAGGGGCAAACGTCATATGAATGACTAGAATCAAACATTATTGTTGGAACTTGTTTGGTTAAAGCTTGCAGAGGACCGGCGGAAAGGTGCCTTAATCGTTGGTGCCAAAGGATGGAGTTGTAGCTAATGTGATGAGCAAGAGGAGGGTTTTGTTCTGGCGCCAAGTAGTAGAGCCCATTATATCGCTTGCCCAGGCCAATCGTCCTCCTCGTATCCATGTCCTGTATCACACAAAAAGTAGGGAAGAAAATCACTATGCATCGTAATGCTTCAATAAGTTTGCTAACAGATAATAAGTAAACTCAAAAGTTAGGCATATGGAGCACTCCATTAAGTTTAATGTGACGGGTAACTTGTATAGAACCGATTGAGTCTATTAAGGCCTTCCTCAATTCGGCAATTGAACAGAATCTAGCAT
This sequence comes from Malus sylvestris, assembly GCF_916048215.2. Classification (NCBI taxonomy): domain Eukaryota; kingdom Viridiplantae; phylum Streptophyta; class Magnoliopsida; order Rosales; family Rosaceae; genus Malus; species Malus sylvestris. The sequence continues at coordinate 21,179,361 of NC_062273.1, read as the reverse complement.
GGATAATGATTTCTTGTTTAGCAAGTGATGAGATGGAGAGATGTGGTCTGTTGCTCCACTATCAATGATCCAATATAAAGTTTTCTTTAGGGAGACTTCTGACAAGTTAGAGGAATGTGTGATTATACCTGTTACATTTGCAAAATGTTGTGGATTACCATCAATGTTGCTATTCTTGAGCATTGCCATCAGTTAATTATATTCTTCAGTGGTGAACTTTGGACCCTCACTAGACGTTGCTTTGTGTTGTGAGTTAGTGCCCTTGGTGGTCTCGATCTCCACTTTCACTTGGTTTGTCGCATGTTTTCTTTTGTTTGGTGGCTTGACTGATTTGCCATGATACTTATGGCCAGGCAGAAAACCATACAGGTAAAAGCATCAATCCACAATGTGGTATTTTTTTTCACAATATGAATATTGAAGGGTGTTTCCTTTCGGTGTAACAACTTCCCTATTATGGGTTACATTCATGGCATGTAGATTTATATTGTTACGATTCAAAGATACCTCTACTTGCTTCTCTTGTTGGAGAACAAGGGAGTATGCCTTCCGAGTGTCTAGTAGTGGCTGTATCAACAATATCTGTCCACGTACTACTGCATAAGAGTCGTTCAAACTCATCAAGAACTGCATCACCCTTTCTTTCTCATCCTGATCATTTACCTTTTTCAACCCCTTACAGGTGTAAGTCGGAGTTTCATTGTAGGATGCCAGTTTATCCCACAACGCTTTTAGTTTCGTGTAGTAGACCAAGATCGATTGTTGTTCCTGTCTGTGTTCAACGATTTCTCTCTTTATTTGATAAATTCGTGAGTCGTTTCCTTTGAGAAACAATCTCACAAGTCATCCCAAACATCGGCTGCTGTTGTGTAATAAGAAACGTTGTTCGCAACGTCATCGTGGACCGAATTGAGAATCCAGGAAAGGACCATATCATTGCATCTTTGCCATGATGCAAATTGTTTGTCAATCTTTGATGGAGGGTCGATGGTGCCATCAACCATGCCAAGTTTATTCTTCGCGCTCAAGCTGATTCGCATAATACAACTCCAAGTATTGTAGTTGTCTCCTTGAAGTGTTTTGGAGACCAAGATATTCCCAGGTTGATTTGAGGGATGTAGAGTAAAAGGGTTTGAGACATCTGTGGATGTCTCTGTAAACTTTGGGTTTTGGGTGTCGATGGACGTCTTGGTGGGTTTTGTTGTTGGATCGCCCATGGTGGTTTAGGTGATGTTGTGTTTGTTAGGATTGCGGAAGCTGTGTGGGTATTCAGAGTCACTAGAAATGGTGCTCTGATACCATGTTGAGAAGTAACTTGACTAGGGTTCTAGGAATATGAAGTATGGGAAGAAACTTTTGAATATTTTTCATTATATTCTTTACAATAGAACACATGACTCATATAATACAAGGTAGCCTATTCTAGGAAGGAAATAGAATATAATTTCCATTGATTTACATGGATCAAATCTGCTCCTATGATCAAGGAGAATCAATCAAGGATCCTAAACGATATTGTCTTCCAATACAATAACAATTCTCCAAAAAAATTGCATTAGAGAATGACATAGCAGAAGGACGTCATTTGCTTACCTCAGAGAAATTTGTGTACACTCCATAGTGAGAAGGTGGTGGGCATGCGGCGCCGACCTGATAATTTCAACAGCCGAACCCAACTCATCACTATTTTCTTTTGGGGGCCATAATATATATATCAGCATAACTAAATCTCTAATCGACACGTAAATTGGACATTTAATATTTTTTTTTTTTTTGCGTTGTTGTAGAGACATATAACACACATTAAACTCATGCATGGAAATTAAAATGTTGAACATAAGAAGCATGACATTAACTTTAGGAGAAATTAGTTCCTTCTTTTTGCTACTTCATTAATTAAAATCCTATTCATTTTCAATTTTTGATCAAAGTCATTGGGTATTAATAACATCATTAATTATTTGAATAATTAAATATTTTTATTTTTAAATATATTCATTTAGTATTAAAAATGTTAAAGTTAGTATATTTATATTTATGGCTAAATTTTTTATCATATATTTTTATTTTTAGTTTGTACCTATTTTTAATTTGTACCAATTTTCTTTTCATTTTTAATTTGTACCCATATATAATATATTAGTTTCTTTTTGTGCCCATATTTTTTAAAGTTTTATTTGTGTTTGTACTCATGTGTACACCATCATGTGACATTGTATATTTAATCAATAATAGAAAAATTACATATGGTATATTTATGTTTTATACCTAAACTTTGTATCATATATTTATATTTTAGTTTGTACCCACTTTTAATTTGCAACATTTTTTTAAATTTGTAGTATTTTATTTTGTACCCATGTATTAATTTCTTTTAGCGCCTATATTTTTTAAAAATTCATTTGTACTCATAATTTTTTAATCTTTTATCTGTACCGTAATTTATTTATAATGTACACATTCTTCTTTATTAAGGTACCACTTTTGTCACAGCCCGTCCTGAGATTTTTTTATATCAGGGACGTGAAATGACGGAGTTATCCTTGACGGGTATTAAGGTATGTGTGTGTGGCATATCTCTTGGGACTAATTACATTTATTTCTTAAGTTTTTATAAAATTATTAAGTGGGAGCAAAATGTTGGATTGTTTTGTGTGGTTAGGGAATTAGGAATAAAGAAAATGGATGGTGATGGGGTATGTTGGACCACACACACACAGTCCATCCTTCCTTTTCCCTTCCCCGTGTCTCTCTCTCTCCTCCCTCACGGCTTTCTCTCTCTCTCTCCCTCTCGAAGTGTACGGACAAGGGCCAACGCCCTCGAATCTTCACGGATCGAAGTAAATAAGGTGAGATTCTTCACCCTTTCGACCCCCTGAATCGTTTAGTAATGGTTTTAAGATGTGAAACCCTCAGAATTGTCGTGACACCCTAAAACCGAAAATGTGCACTGTTCATGCACACGTAAAATCTTGCATTTCAGGGAATTTCAAGCCCACAGTGAGCTTAAGGTGATCCTCACGAACTTCGGGGTACTTCGTTGGTAGGATTTGGACGTCGGAGGACGGAGAACGAACCCTTTTAAATTTGAGCGGATTATCGTGCTTCCTCAGGTAAAATCTAGTGGATTTTAGACCTTGAAACTAGTCCATTGTGATTCTACATGTTGAGGGCTTCAAATTGATATAAAATTCGAGGAAAACGGTTGAGAAATGAGTGAGAACAAGGGGATTGAAAAATCCCCAATTTTCCGACCACCGGAAAATACAGTCCGACGAACCCAGGGAAGAAGACGCGCGTGGGGGGCGCGTGTTCCCATGCCTGCCCTGGCGCGTGGGGGTGCGTGCCACGTCAAAAAATTATTTTAAACATTTCTCAACGTCCGTGACGTCGAGTAGGTCGATGTGGTATATTCATATACCCAAATTGAGCACCATATGAGAAGTTATTTCGAAATGTTAGTTATGTGCATGAAATTAACGTTTTTATAGTTGTCTCGCATATAGGTGACACCTATCCCGAGGACGAGGGCATCCAGAGACGTCACAGTGGTTACGACCCATCGACTTACCAGTGAGTAGGCGGTTTTGTTTTTCGTATTACCTATATACTATTAATTCTCCCAGAAATTATTTTATATGAAAGTATGTTAATTGCCATGATGCATATTATAAATTATATGAATTGATATTGATGTATATATATGTGTGAATTGGTGCTGTGGACGCACATGTGAGTATCAGGTGAGTGTTATGGTAATCATGTGAATTATCGATAATGTGAATTTTGTTGAGAACTCATAATCTGCACCCTTGATGTTAGTGCTCATATTATTCACCGCACCGCACGCTCACCTTGGATCCAAGTAGGTGCATGTCGTACAGACCATGTGAGGGTTCCGACATGCTAGTCGTACAGACCACTAGAGGTGGTTCCGACTAGTAGGTAACTTTCGATTATATGCGCAGATTTGATGAGAGGAGCACTAGAGCATATTATTTCACCATCTTAGTCGTACAGACTACTATAGGTAGTTTTGACTTATGTGCAGTGTAGTGCCGTACAGGTCACAATTGGTGACTCCGGCAGGGCCGTACAGGTCACAGTTGGTGACTCCGGCTGGATGGGATATTAAGCTATGGTATCAGCCATACAGGACCATTGTAGGGTCTCCGGTTGATTTATTATTTTCACCTGATTTATATTGATGCATTCATATTATATTTTGGCATATGGCTTGGCATGGCATATTCTTTCTGATAAGCAGTGAAGGATTGTGAGTGAGCTCTTGATGATATATATATGTTATATGCTATTTTTCTGGGAAGGTATCCAGGTTTTTCAGTGAGGGGTTAGAAATGTTTTAAATAAATGTTTTGGAAAGCTTTGGTTTTACTGACCCACTCAATTTTGTTTTTGCGCCCCTCCAGGTTCTAGCTAGCAGTTGGCGGCTCACGAGGTTCTTTTTCGGCATTTTGACAGACACCCTGCATGTAGGACTCACCTGCAAGTGTTGTAATTTAATTATAGTCCTACTTGACTGCACCTAGTACCTTCGCTCTGAATTGTGTGTTTTACTTTATAACTCGCTCTAGCACACTAATTGGTTTTTATTGTTAGTAGTTAGTTTTATTCTTTCGTATTCCTTATTTTCCTTGCTTCTGTATCGTACTTATGGTTACGTCACGCTCACGTGGCGGCCATCACTCCCTGATTTCAGGATCGGGGCGTGTCAGTTTGGTATCAGAGCCTAGGTTGCAGTCCTGTATAATTGTTAATGCTCTAATGATCTTTTGATGTTTTCTGTTAGAATTATGCCACCTCATAGGGAGTCACGCCATGCTTCTGAACCTAATTTCCCCGATATAACTCAGTTAGGGGAAGCGATGGCCCAGGCCTTTCAGAATGCAATTCGTCGTCATCCTCCTCAGAGGACACCCCTGGAGACTATGTATAATCTAAAATTGGATCGTTTCATGGGTAATGAAGGTCACGAATGGGCAGAAAAATGGCTAGACCATATTGAGATGACTTTCCAGGTGATGCAGAGTCAAGGAAACTTTCCTGCTAATAGATGGGTTGAGACCACTACTTGGTTTTTGAGACGAGAGCCGGCAGGTTGGTGGAAAAATCAAACTCAGTTTATGTCCCCTGAGATGGCAGCTGATTGGGAAGTATTTAAGGAACATTTTAAGAAAAGATTTGTCCCTCCAGAGTACATTGATCGCAAGAAGCAGGAATTCACTCGATTAAAGCAAAAGAATACGTCAGCACATGAGTTTTACAGGAAGTTTACAGACTTGTCTCGTTATAATCCTGATACAGCTGGGAACTAAGAGAAAATGGCGGACTTTTGCTAGTGCACTTCCTTGCAATGATTATCATGAGTTTTTCGAGATTTTGGTTCGGATGGAGGATTCCGACAACCTTCCTAGTGACAGTGAGGATGATGAGGACAAGAATGATGGTCAGAAGAAAGATGATAAAGGCAAGGGTATCTCCACTGCGGGACCCCGTAAGATGCAAAATTTCAAGAAAAATGGAGCGAGTTCGAGTTCTTCCAGTGGGGGATTTAGTGTCACAGGTCCGATGAGAGGTGGAAGATTTGCTGGCGGGCCCAGATTTCAGAGGCAGAGAGATTTTAGTGGTGCTGGTGGTTCTGGTGCCCCGTTGTGCCGCCGTTGTAACTTCAGACATCATGGTGAGTGTAAGAGGAATAGTAGGGCGTGCTACACTTGTGGACAAACGGGACATCGAGCGGCACAGTGTCCTTAGAGTCAGCAGAGGCCTCAGCAGCCTGTTATGCCACCTCCAGCACCGACTCAGCAGAGCTTTGGTTCAAGCAGTTATGGTCAGACGGGTCGTGGTGGTGCTTACCACTATCAGGGTGATGCTGCTCCCTATGCTTCCGGACAGTATCCGTATTCCCAGGATCCTTATTCTCAAAGTGGGTATTCCCAAGACCCTGGGGGTTATCATTCTTATTCTTCTATGCCAGCTAATGGATCTCAGTGGCACCAGGGAGGTCAGCCCTGATAGGGAGAGGTAGCTGAAAGTGGTGCAGGATCATCTAGACAGTCTAATCAGTCAGGACAGGGACGTACTTCTCAGGGACGAGGTAACCAAGGCAACAGAGGTCGTGGTGGACGACAGCAGGCTCAGGGACGTGTTAATCACATATCATTGCAAGATGCTCAGAACCATCCAGATTTGATCATGGGTACGTTAAATGTTCTTGGTCATTTTGCTAGAGTTTTGATTGATTGTGGTGCTACACATTCTGTGATTTCTCATATGTTTGCTCAAATGACTCAGCCTCACCCTTCGCCTCTAGGATTTGATTTAGAGTTTGCCATGCCTAGAGGGGAAAAATGTTATGTTGATAGTGTTTATCCTGGGTGTCCAGTGATGGTAGAAGGTGTAGTTATGCTAGCTAATCTCATCTCGTTAGATATTGTGGATTTTGATGTGATTCTAGGGACATATTGGTTGCATTATAATCGTGCCCATATTGATTGCTACGAGAAATCTGTTACCTTTTATCGTCCTGGATTACCAGAGGTTACTTTTGTGGGAGAAAGAAGTGGGGTGAGACATGAAGTTATTTCTGCCATGAAAGCAAATAAGTTATTATCGAAGGGTTGTCAAGGATACTTAGCCCATGTGGTATTAAATGATGTTGTCCCTAGCAGTGTAGAAGAAGTTGGAGTGGTCAGGCACTATCCTGATGTATTTCCCGATGATTTGCCGGGCTTGCCACCAGACAGAGATGTAGAATTCTCTATTGATTTGCTTCCAGGTACAGATCCTATATCTCTAACTCCTTACAGAATGGCTCCAGCTGAACTGAGAGAGTTGAAAATTCAGTTACAAGAATTACTTGATAAAGGTTTCATTCAACCTAGTACGTCACCTTGGGGAGCTCCGATATTATTTGTAAGAAAGAAAGATAGGACTCTGAGATTATGCATCGATTATAGGCAATTGAATTGGGTGACGATTAAAAACCGTTATCCATTGCCTCGCATCGATGATTTGTTTGATCAGCTGAAAGGTGCGTGTGTGTTCTCTAAGATTGATTTGAGATCGGGTTATTATCAGTTGAAGATTAAAGATGAAGATGTGCCTAAAATGGCTTTCAGGACCTGTTACGGACATTATGAATTTCTGGTTATGCCATTTGGATTGACTAATGCACCTGCAACTTTCATGAGGTTAATGAATGAGGTATTCCAGCAATATCTTGATAAATTTGTTATTGTTTTTATCGATGATATTCTGGTATACTCTAAGTCTAAAGTAGATCATATTCGACATCTTAACCTGGTACTAAAGAAATTGAGGGAGCATCAGTTGTATGCCAAGTTCAGTAAATGTCAGTTTTGGTTAAATAAAGTGGCATTTTTGGGGCACGTAGTGTCGGCACAAGGAATTCAAGTAGATCCTCAAAAGATAGCAGCAGTGGAAAATTGGGAACAACCGCAAACCGTCATTGAGGTACGGAGTTTTCTTGGTCTAGCAGGTTATTATCGACGGTTTGTTCAAGATTTTTCTATGATTGCTTTGCCATTAACGAAGTTAACCAAGAAGGATGTTAAGTTCGAGTGGGATGAGAATTGTGAGCAAAGTTTCCAGCAATTGAAATATTGTCTCACTCATGCCCCAGTATTGGTACTTCCTGATGATAGCGGTAACTTTGAGATTTACAGTGATGCTTCTTTGAATGGTTTGGGATGTGTTTTGATGCAGCATAATAGAGGGATTGCCTATGCTTCTCGACAGTTGAAGATTCATGAAAGGAATTATCCTACTCACGATCTTCAATTGGCAGCCATTGTTTTTGCTTTGAAGATTTGGAGGCATTATCTCTATGGTGAGAAATGCAAGATCTTCACAGATCATAAGAGTCTTCAGTATTTATTTACCCAGCATGATCTTAATCTTCATCAGAGAAGGTGGATGGAATTGCTAAGTGATTATGACTGTACTATTGAGTATCATCCGGGTCGTGCTAACGTGGTAGTCGATGCACTGAGTAGGAAACCTCAAGGTCGCCTCTATGCCTTGTATGCTTGCCGTGTTCCTCTTCTTGCAGAGTTGAGAGCTACTGGAGTAAAGTTGGAGTTGGAAGATCGACACGAAGCTTTTCTTGCTAGTTTCCAAGTTAGGCCAGTTTTGGTTGATCATATACTTGCAGCTCAAATGGTTGATGAGGAAATTCAAGAAATGATTCGATTGAGAAATGAAGGGAAAAAGAAAGACCTCAGGATTCGAGAATCTGATGGCATGCTTATGCAGGAAGACAGAATGTATGTGCCGAATAATGAGGAATTAAAGAAGGAAATTTTGGACGAAGCTCATTGTTCAGCTTATGCGATGCACCCAGGAGGAACTAAGATGTACCATACCATTCGACCATTTTATTATTGGCCGGGTATGAAAAGGGAAATTGCAGAGTATGTAAGTAGGTGTATTGTTTGCCAGCAAGTCAAGGCGGAAAGAAAGAAGCCTTTTAGGCGAATGCAACCACTTCCTATTCCTCAGTGGAAATGGGAAAATATAACTATGGATTTTGTGTATAAGCTCCCTCGTACCCGAAATGGATTTGATGGTGTTTGGGTAAATGTGGATCGCTTTACCAAGTCAGCGCATTTTATTCCAGTGAGGGAAAAGTATCCCCTGAATAAATTGGCTAAATTGTTCATTACGAAGATTGTGAAGTATCATGGAGTTCCAGTGAATATTATTTCTGATCGAGATCCAAGATTTACTTCTAAGTTTTGGGTAGCTTTTTAGGAAGCTCTTGGTACAAAATTGCTTTACAGCACTGCTTATCATCCTCAAACCGATGGTCAATCAGAGAGGACTATTCAGACGTTGGAGGATATGTTGAGATCTTCAGTGTTACAGTTTGGTGATTCTTGGCATGACCGTCTAGACTTGATGGAATTTGCCTATAATAATAGTTTTCATTCGAGCATTAGTATGTCACCATTTGAGGCACTTTATGGTAGAGCTTGTCGTACACCATTGTGTTGGTCGGAGGTTGGTGAAAGAGTGTTGGAAGGCCCAGAGATTGTGGATGAGACTACTCAGAATATTCAGGTGATTAAGTCTAACCTGAAAGCGGCCCAGGATCGACAGAAGAGCTTAGCGAATAGACATGCCACTGATAGAATGTATAATGTGGGGGATTTTGTATTTTTGAAATTATCACCTTGGAGAGGTGTAGTATGATTTGGAAAGAGAGGAAAGTTAAGTCCCAGGTACATAGGACCTTATGAGATCACTGAAAGGATTGGCGAAGTTGCCTACAGGTTGGAGTTGCCTCCGGAGTTTTCTAAGGTACATAATGTGTTTCATGTCTCGATGCTTCGACATTATGTTCGTGATCCTTCACATGTGATTCCTCCTCAACCTTTGGAGATTAATCCGGATTTGACGTATGATGAGGAACCAGTGACTATCTTGGATTGGAAAGATAAAGTTCTAAGGAATAAGACAGTGAGCTTGGTGAAAGTATTGTGGAGGAACCATTCGGTAGAAGAAGCTACTTGGGAAATGGAAGATCGAATGAGAGAGATGTATCCAAGGTTATTTTATGGATATTAAGTGGATTGTTTGGTCGTAGGAATTTCGGGGACGAAATTCTATAAGGAGGGGAGATTGTCACAGCCCTTCTCGAGATTTTTTTATATCGGGGACGTGAAATGACGGAGTTACCCTTGACGGGTATTAAGGTATGTGTGTGTGGCATATCTCTTGGGACTAATTACATTTATTTCTTAAGTTTTCATAAAATTATTAAGTAGGAGCAAAATGTTGGATTGTTTTGTGTGGTTAGGGAATTAGGAATAAAGAAAATGGATGGTGATGGGGTATGTTGGACCACACACACACAGTTCATCCTTCCTTTTCCCTTCCCCATGTCTCTCTCTCTCCTCCCTCACGGCTTTCTCTCTCTTTCCCTCTCGAAGTGTACGGACAAGGGCCAACGCCCTCGAATCTTCACGGATCGAAGTAAATAAGGTGAGATTCTTCACCCTTTCGACCCCCTGAATCGTTTAGTAATGGTTTTAAGATGTGAAACCCTCAGAATCATCGTGACACCCTAACCCCGAAAATGTGCACTATTCATGCACACGTAAAATCTTGCATTTCAGGGAATTTCAAGCTCACAGTGAGCTTAAGGTGATCCTCATGAACTTCGGGGTACTTCGTTGGTAGGATTTGGACGTTGGACGACGGAGAACGGAGCCTTTCAAATTTGGCCGGATTATCGTGCTTCCTCAGGTAAAATCTAGTGGATTTTAGACCTTGAAACTAGTCCATCGTGATTCTACATGTTGAGGGCTTCAAATTGATATAAAATTCGAGGAAAACGGTTGAAAAATGAGTGAGAACAAGGGGATTGAAATCCCCAGTTTTCCAGCCACTGAAAAATACAGTCCGGCGAACCCAGGAAAAAAGACGCGCGTGGGGGGCGCGTGTCCCCGTGCCTGCCCTGGCCCGTGGGGGCACGTGCCACGTCATAAAATTATTTTAAAAATTTCTCGACGTCCGTGACGTCGAGTAGGTCGATGTGGTATATTCATATACCCAAATTGAGCACCGTATGAGAAGTTATTTCGAAATGTTGGTTATGTGCATGAAATTAACGTTTTTATAGTTGTTTCGCATATAGGTGACACCTATCCCGAGGACGAGCGCATCCAGGGACGTCACGGGGGTTACGACCCATCGACTTACCAGTGAGTGGGTAGTTTTGTTTTTCGTATTACCTATATACTATTAATTCTCCCAGAAATTATTTTATATGAAAGTATGATTCGATTGCCATGATGCATATTATAAATTATATGAATTGATATTGATGCATATATATGTGTGAATTGGTGCTGTGGACGCACAGGTGAGTATCAGGTGAGTGTTATGGTAATCATGTGAATTATCGATAATGTGAATTTTGTTGAGAACTCATAATTTGCACCCTTGATGTTAGTGCTCATATTATTCACCGCACTGCAAGCTCACCTTGGATCCAAGTAGGTGCATGTCGTACAGACCATGTGAGGGTTCCGACATGCTAGTTGTACAGACCACTAGAGGTGGTTCCGACTAATAGGTGACTTTCGATTATATGCGCAGATTTGATGAGAGGAGCACTAGAGCGTATTATTTCACCATCTTAGTCGTACAGACTACTATAGGTAGTTCCGACTTATGTGCAGTGTAGTGCCGTACAGGTCACAATTGGTGACTCCGGCAGGGCCATACAGGTCACAGTTGGTGACTCCAGCTGGATGGGATATTAAGCTATGGTATCAGCCGTACAGGACCATTGTAGGGTCTCCGGTTGATTTATTATTTTCACCTGATTTATATTGATGCATTCATATTATATTTTGGCATATGGCTTGGCATGGCATATTCTTTCTGATAAGCAGTGAAGGATTGTGAGTGAGCTCTTGATGATATATATATATGTTATATGCTATTTTTCTGGGAAGGTATACAGGTTTTTCAGTGAGGGGTTAGAAATGTTTTAAATAAATGTTTTGGAAAGCTTTGGTTTTACTGACCCACTCAATTTTGTTTTTGCGCCCCTCCAGGTTCTAGCTAGCAGTTGACGGCTCACGAGGTTCTTTTTCGGCATTCTGACAGACACCCTGCATGTAGGACTCACCTGCAGTTGTTGTAATTTAATTATAGTCCTACTTGACTGCACCTAGTACCTTCGCTCTGAATTGTGTGTTTCACTTTATAACTCGCTCTAGCACACTAGTTGGTTTTTATTGCTAGTAGTTAGTTTTATTCTTTCGTATTCCTTATTTTCCTTGCTTCCGTATCGCACTTATGGTTACGTCACGCTGAGGTGGCGACTAGCACTCCCTGATTTCAGGATCGGGGCGTGTCAACTTTGTTATATGTGAAGTGTACAAATTTTTTTGTAAAATGTACCATTTTTTTTAACACTATGGATACATTCTTTTGCCATTTATTATTTCTTATTTTTACATAGTTTTTATCCATTTATTCAATCAAAATGTTTGAATTTTTTTATTGTAACCGTTTCTAATAGTATTATAATGAGGTATTTTAAATTTATAGGATTATAAATCTCATAAAATATCAAACAATTAATGTCAAAACTATAAAAATATAAATATTAATTGTAATATAATGAGGTGTACAAAGTCAAGGGACTTTGATCAAACTTTGAATATCATTATGGTTTTAGTCAAAGAATGTTAAGGATTAGGGACCGCATCCAAAGTATCCCTTAACTTTATCATTACAAAGTACAAGTACTATACCGATGGTCTAGCAGCAGAAAGTGATGTGAACCAAGTTCATATGAGAAGGCAAGGTTCATGTGGAACTTTTTGTTGTAGCACCGTAATGATTAAAAGTAGTGCTATTTATAGACTCATTTTTATTTTTGATACTTTTTATTTTAATTTTTGGTCACCAATCAAATAAAATGAATAAGACCAACTAGTAAAAAAATAACTAAAATGTGTGATAAATAAAAATAAATGTGTGATTATCATTTTTTTCATGATTAAAGAGCATAGCTAAAGCATCAGATTAACTTTCTCAAAAAAAAAAAACAAAAAAACAAAATTGCTTAATGGAGCTTTATAATTATAGAAGTAATTATCTGACTGTGACTTCTATTTCTTTCTTAAACTGTACACGTTTCAAAGAATATATAGTTCTTAAATTAATTTGACAATTTTAGAAAAAAAACATTATCTATATAATAGTGCTTCCTCGTATTCTATAAATAGGGATAGGGATCCAAAGCCCCATTCACCAATCCTTCCAATTTCATTAGTTTTGCAACTTTTGTCTTCAGTCGTAAGCAAAATGGCCACCACAACAAAGCTACTGCTAACAGACCTCCTGTCTGGTGTGAACCATATCCCTTCAAAGTACATCAGACCCATCACCGACCGTCCCAATCTCACTGATTTTCAGATATCAGATACCTCCTCCATTCCTCTCATTGATCTCAAGGACCTCCATGGCCCAACGCACTCTGATATTATCAAACAGATTGGTCTAGCATGCCAAACTGATGGTTTCTTTCAGGTAACAATTAAAACACACACACACACACACACACACGCACACATACACATATATATGTATATACTTCGGCAAATGATTTCGACACATCTCTTTTCTCTTTCTGCATACCCTGTTGATTAGTGCCTTCGTTTCTCCTTTTGTTTGTGTGTGTATATATATATCCCGTTACTTTATACATAATTATACTTAATTACATGTATAGTATGAATATGAGTACTACTATATATAATAACTAAATTAAGCACCAACCTTTTTATATCAGGTGAAAAATCATGGAGTTCCAGAGACAATGATAAAAAACATGTTGACTATAGCAAGAGAGTTTTTCCAATTACCAGAGAGTGAGAGGTTGAAGATGTACTCAAATGACCCTTCTAAGACCACCAGGCTTTCTACCAGTTTCAATGTCAGGACTGAAAAACTGTCCAACTGGAGGGACTTCCTTAGACTCCATTGCTACCCTCTTCAAGACTATGTCCAAGAATGGCCTAACAATCCCCCATTGTTCAGGTAAATAGGGATGCCTTCTTTTTCATCATCTTATGCTGTTACTTAAATAATAAATATTAAAATAGAGTAATGTATTGTCAAACTGTGAATCTGAGCACATATACATACACAGTTTAATAAGAGAATATTCTTAGTTTAGTTAAATAGGGGTGCCTTTTTGTCTTCATCTCAAGTAACTTTCTTTTGTCAGGCTTAAGTTTGCTAGACAAATGCTCATCTTGTGAAACTTTGAATATGAACTATATAGAATAGACATCTTGACAAACATCAAACCCATCTATGATCTAAATTCACAGAGCATCGCCCTACACGAGTTCAATTGTTTCTAATTAATTGCATCTAAGTCACACAACTGAATAGTCGGAACCATGTTCACAGGGAGCAAGTGGGTGAGTACTGCACAAATGTGAGAGAATTGGTGCTGAGATTGCTTGAGGCCATATCAGAGAGTTTGGGCTTGGAAAAAAACTATATTGTTAAGGCATTGGGGAAGCAAGGGCAGCATATGGCTTTGAATTACTATCCACCTTGTCCACAGCCAGAGCTGTCTTATGGATTGCCTGGACATACTGACGCCAACCTAATCACCATCCTTCTTCAAGATGAAGTGCCTGGATTACAGGTCCTTAGAAATGGCAAGTGGGTTGCTGTCAACCCTATTCCCAACACTTTCATTGTCAATATTGGTGATATGATGCAGGTAAATATAATATCCTAATTTTACTATGTTTCGGTGTATATGTCAATCAAGATTTTCGGTCATTAGATATTGGTCATTGGTTTCTTGATGAAGGATCTAATGGCCATAACTAATTCTACTATGCTTCAATGTATTCTATCTTTTGTGATTTTTTGGTTATTGGATTGTTGTCCATGGAACCAAGGATCCAATGGCCAAAAGATCATCTGGTGTATACAATTTCTAAGAGCATGTTGGAAAATCGCCCCATATATTTTCCATTAGCTAGCTAGGGATGAACTATCCAAAGAAGGCCTACTGACGCTCCGATTAGAAGATGCGATTATGGGACAGAGGTTCAGGGCCGAAGGGGCAGAGGAAGACCTAGGAAAACTTTGGAAGAGACCCTAAGAAAAGACTTAGAGTACTTGGATCTAACGGAGGACATGACACAGGACAGAACACAATGGCGTTCTAAGATTCATATAGCCGATCCCATTCAGTGACTTGGATTTCCCAAGTCTCCAACCGAGAAGTTTTCCTCACTCGGGAAATTAAGGGAACACTACCTCAACCTATATGCTCCACTCACAAAGCTTTAACATACAAGCTTCAACAAAAGAAAATTCAAAGAACTTAGCGAAGAAGGCTTTGGTGTATTTAACACAATACGTTGAAATGAAGGAAAGCTTATTTATTGATATCCCCGATAAATTACAAATATGTACATATACTTGAGTCAAAATAAACAAACAAGAGGGAGCCTTCACAAAGGTTGCTTAGGAGAAGTCTCAGCAGTCGGTAGAGCCCTAGAAAGAGAAGGCACCGGAGGGGGATCATTCGGAGCCTCAGTACTGGACAAAACCCTAGAAGGAGGAGGCATCAGAGATTGATCATTTGGAGCTTCATTACGCGGTACAGCCCCAGAAGACGAAGGCAATAAATGCCTTTGGAACAAACCCACAAATCTCTGATGATCAAGTAAAACCTGACCATCAGATTCCTTCATCTGGTCAAGCTTCCTCTTCATGTTTGTAGCATAGTCATGTGCGAGCCGGTGCAACTGTTTATTCTCATGCTTGAGCCCTCTAATCTCCTATTTGAGACTCATCACTTCAGCCGCCAATGATTCAACTTGGCGGGTTCGAGCAAATAGGCGTTGGGCCATATTAGACACAGAACCTGCACACTGAACACTGAGAGCCAGAGAATCCTTAACAGACAACTCATCAGACCGTTTGGAAAGTAGCCTGTTATCTTTGGGAGTGAGAAGGTTCCTGGCCACTACCGCAGCGGTCATATCATTCTTCATCACGGAATCCCCAACGGTAAGAGAACCAGTAGGGGAGACGAAGGATGGGCGCCATATGTTGTTTGGAGAAGGCGGGGCTGCCTCTTCAACAAGGTTCAAGTCAAAACGACGGTCGGAGGGGCCAGACATTTTCAAAGGTGTTGAAGAGAGAAGAGGTCGGACAAATCAAGATCTTAGAAGTGCAAGAATGGAGCTTCTACTGGTGGATATTCAAGTGTGCTTTGGAACTTAATGTCAGCCCCTATAAAAATCTGCACTCGACGAAGCTTCAGAAATCGAAGAGGCGCCTGCTCAGAAATCGAAAAGGCGTTTGCTTTCTCAAAAGCTAGGCTGCTTAGAGACCACGAGGGTCAATCTCAGAAATCGAAGAGGTGTTTGCTTTCTCAAAAGCTGGGCTGCTCAAAGACCACAAAGGCCGATCTCAGAAATCGAAGAGGCTTGCTTTCTCAAAAGCTGGGCTGCTCAGAGACCACGAGGGCCGATTTCAGAAATCGAAGAGGCACCTACTTTTCCAGCCTTGTCAGCACCTGTCACACACACACTCAGCTTTGCGGAAATTATGGGCATTCTGTCGAAGATTTCTAGCGAAGTAGAAAGCACATGAATCGTGTTCAATCACCCACTTCCCACACGCAACAGTAGCTCATGGGTACCACAGATAACTTTGCCAAAGTTCTCTGACAAAGTTGAGACACGTGAAGCTTGCAGCTCCCACTACATCGCTCTGACCAAGAAGGGTAAAAGAATTGCAAAGAAACAACACTAACAAAGTTTAGACACATAAATTTTGAAGGTCTAGCTACCATATTATTACCCACAAGGGTAAACGAACAGTACCACTGCTGGATAATTGGAAAGTCCCGGTGTGTCAACCTCTGTGCTTCGTGGCAAGGTAGACTAGCAAACATGCCCAACCTTTACTCACATTTGAGAAAACACTCCTAACAAGATTGCTTGCTCCAAAATCGAAGAGGCACGGCCCTCCGAATCTCGAGAGCCAGACTCCCAACATGATTACTTTCTCAAAAATCGAAGAGAGGGTAAAGGAACAGTACCACTGCTGGATAATTGGAAAGTCCCTGTGTGTCAACCTTTGTGCTTCGGGGCAAGGTAGACTAGCAAACATGCCCAACCTTTACTCACATTCGAGAAAAAACTCCCAACAAGATTGCTTGCTCCAAAATCGAAGAGGCACGGCCCTCCGAATCTCGAGAGCCAGACTCCCAACATGATTACTTTCTCAAAATCGAAGAGAGGGTAAAGGAACAGTACCACTGCTGGATAATTGGAAAGTCCCTGTGTGTCAACCTCTGTGCTTCGTGGCAAGGTAGACTAGCAAACATGCCCAACCTTTACTCACATTCGAGAAAACACTCTCAACAAGATTGCTTGCTCCAAAATCGAAGAGGCACGGCCCTCCGAATCTCGAGAGCCAGACTCCTAACATGATTACTTTCTCAAAAATCGAAGAGACACCGCTCTCCGAATCTCGAGAGCCAGACCCCCAGCAGGATTGCTTTCTCAAAAATCGAAGAGGCATCGTTCTCCGAATCTCAAGAGCCAGACCCCCGACAGGTCTGTAATCTTCACACGCAACAACAGCTTTCCAGATACCACAAACCACTTTTTCAAAGTGCTCTGACAGAGTTAAAACATGTGACGCTGGTAGCTCCCACTACCGTGCTATAACCAAGCAGGGTAAAGGAATAGCATTATTACTTGATGTTAGGGAGACTCCTATATATGTCGACTTCCATCCCTAACGGACAGGCAGACCTGCAAAAATGCTCAACCCTTTCTCTTATCTGAGAGGGCACTCCCAACAAAGCCTTTCGAAATATTCAGCTTTCTTTCCCCCCGATAATACCTCTGTAAACAAGCTATACTAGAGCAAGAATATCTCATATCATCAGGGTTAAAAGCAAGAATATCCCATATCATGCTTTTTCCCTGTCTTTTCCTTTGGCCTTGTTCTTACCTGCAAGACAAGGAGAAAGAGAGCAATCAGTCAGCACTTGGAATCAAGCGTCCAGCCAGGAACTGACTGCCTGGAACCCCTTACCTGATTACTTACCTGGCATTGCTCTCGAGTACTCATCTTCAACATCTTATGCTTCCAGGGAAGATACCGCATCTGCCTGAGGAACAGATAGGGCAAGTGAGAAGGATACAAGGAAGCATGTGGAGACAAGCGTAACAGCACACGTGCTGATACATCCACTACTCTATCAAAAGCAAAAGTATCCCATATCAGCAGGGTCGAACGTACTCTAGATTTGATGGACTTGTTTTGACCCTCAAATTCTTCAGTCGGCCTTATACTCTGGAAGAAACCAGAAAACCCTCCAGCCCAGTTCAAGAATAAGCCTGTGGAAAGTTACTTCTTCAAAAGCAAAAGTATCCCATATCATTTCTCCTCATTTTTCTTCTCTTTATCCTTCATGCTGCCTGCAAGATAGGGAGAATGTGAACAATCAGCCGGAGCTCTGATTGCTTACCTTGTCTGTCACCTCTTTCAGCAGATCCCCCAGCTCGGCGACTTGGGGGACTCCTACTACATGGTTTGTATCTCGCTTGACCAAGCATGAAACTACAAGTAAGCTTCAAGTGAAATTGATACATTACCTTGTGCATCTCCACCAGTTATAGATACCACCCCTGGATGGAGGAAGAGTACTTCCAGAGAAGATGCCACATCTACCTATGAGACAGATAAGGCAAGTCAAGACAATACCACACTCCGGTACTTAGAAGTTTCGTGGCTACGAGATCATTCTCCCACAATATTTCCTAATGTCATTTGTACTAAATCATTCACTTGTACTCACTAAAGGAGAGCTTGAACCTATGTACTTGTGTAAACCCTTCACAATTAATGAGAACTCCTCTATTTCGTGGACGTAGCCAATCTGGGTGAACCACGTACATCTTGTGTTTGCTTTCCTATCTCTATCCATTTATATACTTATCCACACTAATGACCGGAGCAATCTAGCGAAGATCACAAAAAGTGACCGTTTTCGCTACCTAGGATCTATCTTGCAAGAGAACGGAGAATTAGATGGAGATCTCAACCATAGAATACAAGCTGGATGGATGAAGTGTAAGAGTGCATCCGGCGTGTTGTGTGACCGTCGTAGGCCACTGAAGCTCAAGGGAAAATTTTATAGGACGGCAATAAGGCCAGCGATGTTGTATGACACAGAATGTTGGGCAGTGAAGCATCAACGTACACAAAATGGGTGTAGCGGAGATGAGGATGCTTCATGGGATGTATGGGCACACGAGAAAGGATAAGATTGGGAATTAGGATATCCGAGGTAAAGTAGGAGTAGCCAAAATTGAAGGAAATATGAGAGAAAATCGGTTCCGGTGGTTTGGACATGTGCAAAGAAGGCCTACTGACGCTCCTGTTCGAAAATGTGACTACGGGACAGAGGTTCGGGGCCGAAGGAGTAGAGGAAGACCTAAGAAAACTTTGGAAGAGACCCTAAGAAAAGACTTGAGTACTTGGATCTAACGGAGGACATGACACAAATGAGCGCAATGGCGTTCTAGGATTCATATAGCCGACCCCACTTAGTGGGAAAAGGCTTTGTTGTTGTTGTTGTTGAATCTATGTTGTCACCTGATTGGTTACATGAGGTGATAAAGAATAGATGGCGGCATCATTCCCAGATAGTTGAGTTCATTTATCCCTATGAAGGGGGACTTGTCCAAGTAGATGGACAAAGTTTTGTAAGACAGGACTAAAATTTGTAATTGATTTTTGACTTTTTCACCATTTTATTTGGTACCAGGTAATTAGCAACAGTCGGTACAAGAGTGTTCTCCATAGAGCTGTGGTAAATTGTAACTCAGACAGAATATCGATCCCAACTTTCTACTGTCCATCACCAGATGCAGTAATTGGGCCTGCCGAGGAGCTCATCAACTATGACAACCCAGCCATGTATAGAAACTTCACATATGCCGAGTACTATGAGAAATTCTGGAATAAAGGGCTTGCAACTGAGTGCTGCTTAGACTTGTTCAAACCCGCTTGAACAGTTGAACATGTGCATGCAATTTTATGTGGCTGGCTTTGGACGAGTACAACGATGACCTAAAAAAAAATGATCTACTTTAGTTTGAGTGTTGAGATGTCTTATATTTTCAATAGTATATCTATTTATCTAAAGGAATTGTTATTGGAACTCCAAAAATCTCATTGTACACTCAAAACTTTCTATATTTGGAAAGAAAAATACAATTGTTGGGAGTGTAGAATGAGATTTTTGGAGTGCCAATAACACTTCCCTTATCTAAAATAGATATTGGAACTATTTTGATATTTTATTTCATTTTTAAGTTTACTAATAAATACGAAAATAAAAAGTATGTAAATTTACATTAGAGTCTGTAAAGTATCATTATGATGTCGATACTATTTATGTCAATTTGAATTTGCAACTGCAATAAAGTTATTTGAGAATCGTACAGTAGTTGACTCAAGGCCATAACCTGAGGAGCTCCTTACTACGTTCGGTCTAGTCAACGATTGCTATCTGTTATGATTTCGTCTTCTAGAAGAAAACCAACTTCAAATATAAAATGGTGCAGTCAAGCGCCCAAAACGGAAGTTACACGAAAACAGATTAGTCTCATTCACAATTTCTGCATGTAGCAACTAAGAAATTTCAGAATCGTGATGAGATAGAAAACCCTTTTCACCTCTCATGCCTCTATAAAATTTCACAAAAATATAAACCAGCAATCCAAACAAATAATCAAAACTCCAAAAGAAGGAAAAAACAGCTTAAAATGTCAGCATTAATGGAGAATATGGTGCTTAAAGCAGCCATAGAGCTTGGTGTGCTTGACATCATCCATAGAGCTGGCGCTGGAGCCATGCTTTCACCTTCCCAAATAGTGTTGTAAACACAAAATTATGAAACGAATGAAACGAGAACACGTGTATTTGTATTGATAAATTTGTAGGGTTACAAATCTCTGTTTTCAACTTTCCTATGATTCAGTCTTCAAATTTGATGTAAATGCGTAGGTTGTTGATCCAAGAGTCGCGATGTCTTGATCTCGGATGAACGATTGCTTTATGTTTCGAGCTTGAAACAACGCTTGGATAGTCTTCACCTCTAGGTTTGCATATGACCTATGGCAAAGTGATGTTGATGTGGGATTTTGTTGATTCAAGGGTCCTGGTGACTTGATCTTGAATCAAACGTCGTTACAAGTTTTAAGCTTGTTCTCTGGAAGGAATTGGCACGTGCTTGTTGATTCTTCAAGGGAATGTTTCGGCTTTGGTCGAAATAAAGCTTCGGCTATGGTTGTACGCTCTTCGAAGAGAGCTTTGGTAGCATATTAGTCATTTGGCAGAGGTTCTCCTTTTGTGAGAATTTCGGCCCTTTAATTTAGAAATTCTCGACCCTTATGCTTGTCTTGGGACCTTGTAGTTATAGACTTCTAAAGCCATGCCTTTGGGTGGATTTGGCTTTGATTTGTGGCTTGATTCCTCTATGGGAGAATTTAGGCATGTTTTGTATCTTGATTTTAGCCATTTTCCCGTACTTGGCCGAAATCTATAGGGCTTGTTGCCTTTTTTGTGAGCAATCTTCAATTCTCGCTTGTTTTGTGAAGATGCTTTAGCTTTCTTTCTGGTTTTGGGAGCAATTTGGGCCCTTTGCTTATTTTAAGGAGATTTCTTCCCCTTTGCCAAATTTTAGGAATGCTTTTGAGCTTCATTTGCTTGATTTATGCCACATGTCATTGATGACTTGTTCATTTATGACGAGTCATATGCCACATGGAGCTTTGTGATGCATCGTTTGTATGCAACGAAATTTACATGTCTACAAGCGTCTCAGCTTCAATCTATCCACAATCCGGATGCCCCTTCGATTCTTGATCGCATGCTTTGCCTTCTTTCCGCTTACTCTGTTCTCACTTGCTCGACAATCCATGCTAATGGGAAGGTTATTAGGGTTTATGGGTTAGCACCTATCTCCAAATACTATATTAAGAACCCGGATGGTGTGTCTTTGGCACCATTAATCAATTTGTGTCTCTGGCACCAATACTAGTACAACCTTTTACAAAACCCTGTTAATTAATTATTTTTGTTTTAACTTGTTGTCTGACACGTGTGCAAAAACTTTTCATGTTGTGTTATAAACGAGTTATTTATGTAGACGTGTCAAACTATGATTGATATGCAAGTAAAGAGCCAAACAAAGTTGTTCTTTTGCATCAGTGCGGTCATCTTCATATGTCGCCATTCTTGCAGGTACCATTTGAAAAATGTGGTTTTGGAAGGAGGACTCCCATTTAGCTAGGCCTATGGAATGAATGTGGATTATGAAGATTTTTATGGATTTTGAAGTCTACTCTAGTAGATGTGGGTGGTGGCGACGGTACTATTCTTAACATGATAATTTCCAAGCACCCTGCCATCAAGGGCATCAACTCTGATTTTCCTTCGGTTGTCAAAAAGTCTCCCTCCCATCTTTGTATGATATAAATTTTTCGCTTATCATCGGACAATTTGGTGTAGATATTCGTAGTTCGCTTTGCTTGCTAACTTACATAAGAGTTTTGCTTTAGGTACAGTGCACATTGCAAGAGATATGTTTGTGAGAATTCCGAAAGGCGATGCTATTTTCATGAAGGTCACGTTTTTGGGAATTATTCAACTGCTTATTTACAGAGCAAGTTCAAAAGCAAACATATACTTTGGCTGAATCCAAATTTTCAAGAAAAGTGTGGGCACGCTAGCTTGTTTACACTTAAGTTTCGTGTTCAAGTCGATCCAACCCAATATCTTTCGACTAGTTTAAGTTTCGACAGCCTTCAGCTTATGCAAATGATTTTATTAATAGTGGATACTACACGGTTGGGATGACAATCGATGCTTGATGATATTGAAGAATTGCTGTATTATCTAATTCTGATGAATCTGGGAATACATTTATACAGCCAATGATCACTAGATTGAAAAGTGGTGCTCTAACACCGAAGAGTTACAAAGCTATCTAGCTACATTACCTAAACTTCAATCACTTCAATTAATTGAAGATGAAGTCTTTGGTGGAGGTTTCTCTTTTCTAGTGATTAATAGTGATTTTGCATAACCAACAACATTCAGAAAAGCTGCTGCAATGCCACAATGGCAAAGTGCAATGCAAGAAGAGTATGACTCTCTTAGGGCTCAAGGAACTTGGGAATTGGTACCATCACCAAATGATAGATTGTATTGCTAGCAAATGGGTATACAAACTCAAAAAGAATCCAGATGGTACTATTTCAAGGCATAAAGCTAGGCTAGTGGCACAAGGGTTTTCTCAAGAACAAGGAATTGATTATTCAAAAACCTTTAGCTCTGTTATGAGACACACCATAGTAAGGATACTCTTGGCATTGGCTACAATCAATCATTGGGATTTAAGACAACTAGACATCAAAAATGCATTTTTTGTAGGGTGAATTGTAGGAGGAAATTTACATGAAATAACCTTAGGGGTTTGGGAATATGGCTAATCCATCCTATGTATGTAAACTCACCAAGTCTCTATATGGACTTAAGCAAGCTCCAAGAGCTTGGAACTTCAAATTCACAAGTTACCTACCTGCAATGGGATTTAAAGCTTCAGCATCCGATTCATGCTTATTTGTCAAATAATGTGGGGGTGATGTTATCATACTACAGTTATATGTAGATGATATTATAATCAGTGTTTTAAAAGGCTCGCCTCAGGGCAAGTCTAGGCGGCCTCGAAGGCTGGGCGGGTAGCTTGCTGCCTCTGTTTTCCAGGTGCGGCGTACGGCGTCGTTGAAGAGCGGCTAGGCAGCGGAGGCGCGCCTCAAGGCGTCCAGGCATTGTATTTTCCCATTTTCGCCTTTTCTTTTCTCTTGACTTTTCGTTTTTCAATAATTTTTTCCTCTTTAAAATTTAAATTGTCCCCACTTTGCTAACATTTATTACCCCACTATCTTTTTTTATTCACTTTTATTTTTTATATTATTTATTAGATAGATAGATAAGCATCTTTTTGTGTTTACTATTTATAGATAAGCATATTTTTATGGATACTCTCATAACATTCTAACAAAAAAAGATAAACATCATATAATCATATTTCTATTTTATTTCTCTTCAAATTCCCTATAACTACTCCATTAAGTCATTTTATTCCTTTAAATTCCCTATAATAATTGCTTCACTCAGCATTTACTTCATTTTAAATTCCCTATAATTGCTCTACTCAACCTTTATTTCATTTTAAATTTCCTATAATTGCTCCACTCAACCTTTATTTCCTTTGAATTGCTTGTAATTGTGATATTCCGCCTTTATGTATTGGCCACTCAGCCTTATTTCTCTTGAAGTTCTCTATAATTACTTACAATAAAATAAATAATTACAACATTTTAAGACTATATGACATAGTTTCGAAGTATAACTAGACTTAATAATGAAGAAGATGTCATTATCTTTGATTGATTTATAATTATATTTGTTTTACAAAGTATTCTATTTTATAAATATATATATATATATATATATATATATATATATAAAATATATTAAAATTTTAGATACAGTGAGGCTTCGCCTTATGCCTCACACCTTACGCCCAGGCGGCGCTATCCATGGGACGCCACGCCAACACCTTCGCCTTTTAATACATTGGTTCTAATTCAAGTAAGGTGCAACATGTCATCACAGAGTTATCTGAAGTATTTGAAATCAAAGACATGGGCATGTTAACATACTTTCTTGGGTTGCAAGTCAATTACAAGAAGAATGGGGATATATGTGTAAATCAATCTAAATACATCAGAGATCTTCTTCATAAAGCTGGAATGGAATCTTGTAAGCCAGCATCAACACCATGTAAGCCACACAATCCAATGTTAGTCACTGAAGGAGAAGTGTTGACAAGTATTGTAGGATTTTGGCAATATTTAACCTTTACAAGGCCAGATATTGCATATGTAGTAAATTTTGTGTGTCAGTTCATGACTTCACCTACAGAGGTACATTTTGGGGCAGTTAAAAAGATTTTAAGGTTTCTAAAAGGAACTATGCAAAATGGTATAACATTCTCAGCTGATACATAAGTAGGAATCACTGCATTTAGTGATTTAGATTGGGCAACAGACTTGAACACAAGGAGGTCAGTCACTAGTTATGTAGTTAACATTGGAAATAATCCAGTATCTTGGTAGTCAAGGAAGCAGAATTCAATTTCAAGGAGTTCTATAGAAGCTTAGTATAAGGCATTAGCCCACACTGCAGTTGATGAAGCATGGATACAAAACATTTTGAAAGACATGGCTGCTGTGCTACCTTTTCCACCTGTGATATATTGTGATAATAAGTCTGCCATTGCTCTGAGTGCAAATACAATGTTTCACTCAAGGATTAAACACTTCGACACAGATGATCACTTTGTATGAGAGAGGGTTCAAAAGGGAGACCTTCAAGTTCAATATTTACCTATTGAAGATCAAACTGCAGACATATTAACAAAGGGGTTACATAGTCCTTTTTTCTTGAAGCAATCATACAATCTCAAACTTAGGAACCCAGTTGAGATTTAGGGAGGATGTTGACTGATATATACACATCAACATGTATGTTTACACATCAGCAAGGCAGTTAGTTGACACATTAGCAAGGTTGTTAGTCTATTGAGATTGCAGGAACATAAGGAAGTTAGTTAGTTAGTAGCTTATCAGTGAAGCAAATGATACTTGTATAAATAACAAACATATCTTTGTAATTCATTCATTCGAGCAATACAAAACTTCAGTCATTCACTTTCTCTCTCTAAATTCTCTGCAATTGTTCTTCATTTACTTCTTCTACAATTTACAACTTAATGTTAATATCTAGCTTATTTACCTCTACACTTAAGTTTCGTGTTCAAGTCGATCCAACCCAATATCTTTCGACTAGTTACACTTTCGACAACTTTCAACTAAAGCAAATGATTTTATTAAAAGTGGATACTGCACGGTTGGGATCGATCGATGCTTGATGATACTGAGGATTTGCTATGAGGCCTTGCCAGACAACTATAAAATTGATAGTGGTGGATATGGTGATACAAAAAGCCCTTGAAACAAGTCTTTCTGCTAAAAGTCTGTTTCTATTTGATGTTGTGATGGGATAGGAGAAGATAGAGAAAGAATTACAAAGTTTGGCAAAAGCAAAATTTTTTAAGACATTTGAGTTGCATGTTCCGCTTTTACCTTTTTAGTCGTGGAGTTGTTAAAGAATATGTACTTTCCAGTTGAATATGTTTCGTAACTGTAATCTTTCGTGTTTCAAAGGCATTATACTAAACTTTCATGTATTCACGAGATAAGTATATTTAATAAGAAAAGATCATATAAGAGCAAACTAATAATATGATAGATTATAATCTGTCAATTTGGGGAAACAATTGAAGTCTTAAAAACTTCGAACTGATCTAATTACAACGGTCGAGCATTGACACATTGTCTCTCTCTATCTCTACTGACATTATATCTGAATGATTACATGACTGATATTGTATCCTTTCTTGATGTAGTCTATAATCTATTCCAGCACTATATCAGCATTAGCACCCGGCTTAACGATAACATGACAAGCCATTAACACCTTCCTAACAGTTACCGGCCATATGTGCAGCTTGTGAATGGCAACTACCTCGTCCATCTTGCAGAGACCCTTCTCAATCTTTGTGGCATTAATCTCTCTGGGAGTGCACTCCATCAAAACCTCCAAAATGTTCCTTAACATCCAGATTGTTATTGCCAGTACGATTATTGAACATACAAGTGTACATATCAGATCAATAATCTTCCACTCAGGCTTGTACCAGATAAGCCCTCCACCAATCATCACTCCAATACTCTGAATGGAATTACCAAGTACATTAGGATAAGCGCAATGCACATAGATGTAGTAACTGCTTTGACATATGGTCAAAAAGAGTAAACCACGACCACATTATTACCTGGGATGTTGGCTATAGGAAGTTAGAATGAATTGGAGGGAAAATGACAAAATTAATAGAGATGGTAGTCTTCTAGCTGAAAGTTCACAAAGTCAGCCACAAAATAATAACAAAAGGAAAAACTCGAAAGAGTTTACACACAATAAGGGCAAGAAAAATAATTTCCGCTGTGGTGAATTTGGACATTATAAGGTTAGTTTGTTGGGAAAAATTTAGAGTACACAACTCTAACACAAGTGTTGGAGAGACAACACAAGTAAACAAATTACTTGTATTATACTCACAAAATATTACAACACACACTTTCAAGGACACTCTTTCACTAGAACACTCACACTCCTACAAGACTACCCTTACTTCTCACTCTCACTTGGCTCTCTCTTACTTCTTGTTCTTCTTGATTGCTTTCACACTTTGTTACAAGCTTACACACACACACACACACACACACACCTATTTATAGGTGTGGTTGCCGACATAAATAATGCTAGAATTTTCTAGCATATTATTACACACACAACAAACCGACTTGCTTTCCTAAAAGGCTTTGAGTTCTCCTAGCTTCTAATACATTCTTTAGCTTAGATATTTAGGTGGATAACCAACTTAAATTGCTGGAATCTTCCAACTACTTTTGCCGACAAAGATTGCTAGATTTTTCTAGCTTTTGCATGATTGGTTTTGGATTGGATCACTTGTCTTAGGCCACACCAATTGGGCTGGTGTTGATTTTCAACACTCCCCCTCAACACCAGCTCATTCTTTTCTCCATGCTGAGTTGACGACGAAACTTTTCAAACCTGCTGGTACTCAAACCTTTAGGGTGCGTTTGGTACGCAGACGGGACGGGACGGGACGGGACGGAATGGGACGGGACGGGACGGAACGAAGGTGTAATTTTTGAAAAAGACATGGGGTATATTTGTCTTAAAATGGTAAAACATTGTGTTCCACATACATGGAACAAACAAGTTCCAGGGGGGAGGTGGAACTCAAAAACACCCAAAATCTGTCCCGTGGAACAGCCCGTTCCACCCATTTTTGGCGCACCAAACGCGGGACGGAACGCCTCGTCCCGTTCCGTCCCGTCCCGTCCCGCGTACCAAACGCACCCTTAGTGAACAAGTCTGCAACTTGTTCATCTGTATTGATTTGTCTCATCTCAATCTTTTCTTGCAAGACCTTCTCTTTAATGAAATGATAGTGTACCTCCACATGTTTGGTTCTTGCATGAAAAACTGGATTTTCCGCCAAGCGAATTGCCGATTGGTTATCACAGTACAATGGTACTGGATAATCTACTGGTTGATGTAGATTACTCATTAACTGTACCAGCCATGCATTCTCTTGAGCTACCATTGTTGCTGCTCTATACTCTGCTTCTGTGGTTGACAAAGACACCGTTGGTTGTCTCTTGTTGCACCACGAAACTACTCCAGAATCGATTCTGAAGACATACCCAGTGGTCGATCTCCTGGTGTCATGATCTCCTGCAAAGTTTGCGTCACAATAGCCAACTAACTTGTAGTCTTCACCTTTCTTGTACAAAAGACCATATTCAATTGTACTCTTCAAATATCTCAGTATTCGTCGAACTGCTTCTAAGTGAGGCTTCTTTGGATTTTGCATGTACCGACTTATCACACCAACTGCATAAGAAATGTCAAGACAAGTCAAGGTTAAGCAAATCAGACTACCTACCAATTGTCGATACATCGTCGCATCTTCTAAATCTTTTCCTTCATGTGCACACATTTTGGCATTTGGCTCCATCGGCGTCGAAATTAGCTTGCATTCGAGCATTCCGAACCTCTTCAACAAATCTTTGGCATACTTCTGTTGACAAAGAAATATTCCTTCTTGTGTGCGATCAACCTCTAGACCAAGGAAGTGCTTGAGTTGACCAAGTTCCTTCATCTGGAAACGGATTGATAAATTTTCCTTCGTACGAAGAATTTCTGCCTCATCATCACTGGTTATGATTAAGTCATCCACATACACTAGCACGATAGCTAGCTTTCCTTCATTGGCTTTGACAAACAGGCTGGAATCTACAGGTGTTACTGAATAACCACTTTGTGTGAGAAACTCTGCAATCTTACCATACCACGCTCTTGATGCTTGTTTCAAACCATAGAGTGCTTTCCTTAACTTGCACACGTACTCAGGATGAGCTTCGCTTTTAAAGCCCATTGGCTACATCATGTAGATCTCCTGATCTAACTCTCCATGCAAGAAAGCATTCTTCACATCCATCTGGTATAGATTCTAATCTTTGTTAGCTGCAAGTGCAAGTAGGACTCGTACTGTTGTAAGTTTCACCATTGGACTAAACGTTTCATCATAGTCTAGTCCATACTGTTGAGAGAAACCACGAGCTACCAATCATGCCTTGTACCTCTCGATTTGACCCATCTGGACGGCGCTTTATCTTGTAAACCTACTTGCAGGATATGGGTTTCACATCTCTTGGCTTTGGCATGAGATCCCAAGTCTGATTTTGCTGAAGTGCATCGATCTCTTCTTTCATAGCTGTCATCCACTCAGAACTCTGCGATGTTTCTTCGAACGTCTCAGGCTCTGTTGCTTCTTCAATTATGTCTGCATTGGCGTATTTAGGATTTGGCCTTCGTGTTCTTGTTGACCTTCGAAGTTGAGATTGTGGAGTTGATTCTTCCGTTTCACTAGGCCCACCTTCTTCGTTTGGTTGTTGATACACGTCAGTTTGCCAAGGATTCTGAGCCACTCTTTGTTCAACATCATCGCCATTTGGATCTCCTGATTCATCTGAACTTGGTTGGAGTTGGATAGTATGCTCCCCCATCTTCTGTTGCAGCTTTTCTTTAAATTATCTGGAGTCTGGTAGCACTTCATTCTCTGAGGACCACCAAGAAGATGTTTCATCAAACACCACATCTCGTGAAGTGTAACATCTTCCACTTGTTGGATCGCAACATTTCCACCCCTTTCTTTGGCTGTCGTATCCCACAAAGATACATCTAACAGCTTTCTTGTCAAACTTGCTCCGTAAATGATTAAGAACAAATACATAACATACACAGCCAAATACTCGAAAGTAGCTAACTGTAGGTTTCATGTTCCACATTTTCTCAAAGGGCGAAACAAATCCTAACCTCGGTTGAGGAAGTCTATTGATCACAAAAGCTGCAGTCCTCATTGCTTCAGCCCAAAACCTTCCCGGTACGTTTTTTGCATGTAGCATACTTTGATAAACTTCTGCAAGATGCCGGTTCTTTCTCTCAGCTACACCATTTTGTTGCGGTGTGTTGGCACAAGTGTACTGATGATGTATTCGGCATTCCCTTAGGTATTGAGAGAACTCACTTAAAATATATTCTCCTCTGTTATCTGTGCGCAGGCAACAGATCTTCTTTCCCACTTCTCATTCGGCTAACTCTCTGAACTCTTTAAACTTTGAGAATGTGTCAGATTTATCTTTCATAAAGAAGACCCACACATACCTTGAGAAGTCATCAATGAATGTCACCATGTACTGCATACCACCAATTGACGGTTGCTTAACTAGTCCGAACACATCAGAGTGAACTAACTCTAA